>NC_135655.1:110221350-110336513 GCF_964188315.1 Podarcis muralis | reverse complement strand
ATCAGCAGGATTGCCCCTCCAGAGGCTCATCTTGGACTTCCTCGAGTGGGAATGAACTTCCTGATTATCAAGGGTGACATGGGCAAGTTCCTCACTGATGGCTCACTACCCAGAGTCAACACCCACCTTATTAGCACCGTACGGCCAAAATCCCCACCATCTCCACCATGGCCCACTACCCACAACAACAGGCCCAGGAAAGAACCCTGCGGCACCCCACAATTTTTTCCAGGATGGTGAGGAACCATTAGTGAGAGATCTTTGGGTTCAGCCAGTCAACTAGCTACTGTATTCTGATGTCAACAATGCCATGTGGGTGATGGAGAAAAACTCTTCATGCATGAGGATCATCCATCTCACAATAAACACCCATTTGCCAGATCGTGTGTGTGAAATGTTAGAAAAGCTAGGTAAAGGTAAAGGGACCCCTGACCATTAGGTCCGACTCTGGGGTTGCGGCGCTCATCTCGCTTTATTGGCCGAGGGAGCCGGTGTCCAGCTTTCGGGTCATGTGGCCAGCATGACTAAGCCGCTTCTGGCAAACAAGAGCAGCGCATGGAAAAGCCATTTACCTTCCCGCCGGAGCGGTACCTATTTATCTACTTGCACTTTGAGGTGCTTTCGAACTGCTAGGTTGGCAGGAGCTGGGACCGAGCAACAGGAGCTCACCCCGTTGTGGGGATTCGAACTGCCGACCTTCTGATCGGCAAGCCCTAGGCTCTGTGCCAAAAGCTAGTACCACCCTAAAGACATATTCATTTTCCTCCCAAGGTTCCTCTTTGTCTGGGCAGAACACAGGAGAAATATCCCCCCAAGCAAGTTTGCCAGTTGAAATCTCAGAAGGGTTTACTCACAAGTGCTTACTTGTCCATTCACAGAAAGGACTCCTACGTGGCTACAGCAAGCTAAGGCAAAAGTCAAGCAATTGTTTTAAGAAAGTTGAAAGTAATCTGAGAGAGACATTGCTTCCAGTGGTGTGCACACATTTTTCTCCCACCATTTCATCTGGTTGAAATGAAAGAGATTTTGCAGGTTTAGAAAAGCCTGCAACACTGCCAAAATAGAAAATGAGCCTACTATATACATCATGAGCAGCAATGCAGCTTTCAAACTACCTTCAATTAACAGGAAAAAAACAAAAATACAACCCCAATAAAATTTGCTGTGGGTCTCCAATATGAGCCAGTAAAGTGTTTTCATGAATAAAAGACAAGGGGCAACAACAGGGTCTCATGGCATGTTAATGACTCACAGGTTTGTGGCATAAGCTTTTGTGGACTACTCCACAACAATGCTATTATTGCCATAATAAATCAGTCAGTTAGAACCACTGTGGTGTAGTGGTTAGCATGTTGGACTAGGACCTAAGAGACCAGGGTTCCAATCTCAGCCTTGAAACTTATTAGGTGACCTTGGGTCAGTCACTCATGCTCAGGCTAGTGCACCCCTGAGGGTTGTTATTGTGATGGCCTGGGACTCAGGCTTGGACTTGGAACCAGAGGAGACTCAGTCTGCACTAGATCCTTTGCCTCAGGCATCATCTGAACCAAGGCTGGGGTCTGATCCTGAAGAGTTCCAGTCTGCACAGTTTCCCCTGCAACATCTGGAGCCAGGGGCCTGGGCCTGCCCTGGCTCCAGATGTGGGGATTACCTTGTTGCCTTCAGCTGGACCATCACTTACAGCTGCTCCACTACCAGTTTGGTCAGGGGAGGCTGAGGCGGCCCCTGGGTCTAGTAACCCACCGACGTCTCCCAAGCTGCAGAGACTAAGGTCTGAAAGAAGGAGACCTGAGCAGGAGAAGTGCTTGCCTTTGGGCAAAACAGGGAGGTGAGTCACCGGGGGATCAGGACTGGCCGCTACCCCGACAAAGATAAAAGGCTGTCGGACCCCGCCACAGGTTGTGGGAGCAACATTGCTGTATGCGAGATCCTGTACCTGTCCTTGCCTGGTTTCCTGCCTTGTGTCCTGCCTTGGCCCTGTCGGACTAACTCCCAGCGGCACCTTCGGGTTCTGGACCGGTCCTAAACTTCGTTTCAAGGGTTACCCCCGGGCCCAGTACAGTTATAGAATCATAGAGTTGGAAGAGACCACAAGGGCCATCGAGTCCAACCCCCTGCCAAGCAGGAAACACCCCCTGCCAAGCAGGAATGAGCATAAAATGAGGAAGAGAAGAACTATTTGTGCTACATTGAGCTTCTGGAAGGAAATGTGGGGACTAAATGCAATAATAAATAAATAGTCTTCAAGGTGCACTAGAGTATTTGTTGTTTTTCCTGTAATGGCTATGCCTCTGGAAACAAGAGACTCCTCTAAGCATTCTCTATAGGTTATTAGATGAGGCAATACACATACTTCACTTCATAGGCCTGTTCTGGCAAACACTGACCACTGCAATCAACACAGTCTAAATACATACATTACAATAAGTTGGACTAGATCACTCTCAGGGTCCCTTCCAGCTCTACAAATCTATGATTCTATGTTTGCTCCCTGATTTCTCACCCAGAAATGCTTCCCATACAGGAAGCACATATGAAGCAGCCCTAACTTAAATATACTTACCGTTCTATTTCATAAAATGTCCCCCCCCCCCCACTGAGCAAGACAAGTGGTGAAATGTAATCACATCTGGCAAGACAAACTAGAAGAACATTTACCCTATTCTTTAATACTTTCTGTAGTCAACTTGAATTTCAATGTTGGTGAAATAAAATTATATCTTGGCCTTTGATTTTGGAAGAGATTGTTTCGTAACTGCAGGTGCTGAGTTGATGGCTTGGTTTCCTTGAAATTCTGTCTATTAAAAGGTTGCGATTAACGAGCTATGATCAGCACATGCAAAACAGATTGGCTATTAGATGATTAGCTCAATGGTAGGCCCACATGAAGCCATTTATCAAGGTAGATTTTCCTGTCAATTCTCATGCATTTTCTGTTTGCAGAAGCACAAAAGAGGTGGCAGTGTGACTGACATCCAGTCCAGTGCACGTAGTAATTTTCCAGTGGCTGACAGCCTAAAGACACGGTTTCACTGAAGTGTTTTCTTTCACAGAGCTCCAGAGGAAATTTAGTGAGATTAGGAGAGACACAATGAACCCATGGGAAGGTTACTGGCATTTTTATACCAGAAGCACATTACGTAAACAATAGTGACATCTTCTGGCAATGTGCAAGTTTCGAACAAACAACTCTTCATACAGCTTTTCCAAACCAGGATGTTCAAGCGGCTAATGCACATGGCAAAATGCCACAGAACAGCAGCAAATGGGAGTGGTGTAGAATGGATGGGAGAATTTCAGTTTCTCACAATCTCTATTTTTTCAATCTTAATTTGCCCCACTTTCCATTTTTTCTTAAATCCTCATGAAAATTCTTCAGCATTTTAGCACACATTTCTCTTCATATACACATTTCTGGATAACATACATGTCCCCCCTAACACAATGCATTTTAATATATTATTTGAATTAATATATACATTTTTACACACACTTTCTTGTTATCTGTTTTTGTACACATTTTCTGTTTAATGAGCTGCATTGCAAAATTGCAAATTTCACAGTGTGAATTAGGTAGGTTCACATTTTTTAAAAAAGCAAACCAAATTTCTCCCTCATCCCTACATGTAGGATTTTTTCTTTAAGCTGTTTGCTCAAAAAAACTAAGTTGCACTTAGTTTCCATTGATATTAATGGAACTTCTTAAAATCATGACTAACTTTTCACATTGACTTCAAAGGGACATAAAGTGCAATGAATTTAACTCATTTCACACGCTAGCAAGGTTATGCTTAAAATTCTACAAGGCAGGCTTAAGCAGTATGTGGACCGAGAACTCCCAGAAGTGCAAGCTGGATTTAAAAGAGGCAGAGGAACCAGAGACCAAATTGCAAACATTGTAGAGAAAACTAGAGAGTTCCAGAAAAACATCTACTTCTGCTTCATTGACTATGCAAAAGCCTTTGACTGTGTCGACCACAGCAAACTATGGCAAGTTCTTAAAGAAATGGGAGTGCCTGATCACCTCATCTGTCTCCTGAGAAATCTCTATGTGGGACAAGAAGCTACAGTTAGAACTGGATATGGAACAGCTGATTGGTTCAAAATTGGGAAAGGAGTACGACAAGGCTGTATATTGTCTCCCTGCTTATTTAACTTATATGCAGAATTCATCATGCAAAAGGCTGGGCTGGATGAATCCCAAGCTGGAATTAAGATTGCCGGAAGAAATATCAACAACCTCAGATATGCAGATGACACAACCTTGATGACAGAAAGTGAGGAGGAATTAAAGAACCTTTTAATGAGGGTGAAAGAGGAGAGCGCAAAATATGGTCTGAAACTCAACATCAAAAAAACGAAGATCATGGCCACTGGTCCCATCACCTCCTGGCAAATAGAAGGGGAAGAAATTGAGGCAGTGAGAGATTTTACTTTCTTGGGCTCCATGATCACTGTAGATGGTGACAGCAGTCACAAAATTAAAAGACATCTGCTTCTTGGCAGAAAAGCAATGACAAACCTAGACAGCATCTTAAAAAGCAGAGACATCACCTTGCCAACAAAGGTCCGTATAGTGAAAGCTATGGTTTTCCCAGTAGTGATATATGGAAGTGAGAGCTGGACCATAAAGAAGGCTGACCGCCGAAGAATTGATGCTTTTGAATTATGGTGCTGGAGGAGACTCTTGAGAGTCCCATGGACTGCGAGAAGATCAAACCTATCCATTCTGAAGGAAATCAGCCCTGAGTGCTCACTGGAAGGACAGATCCTGAAGCTGAGGCTCCGATACTTTGGCCACTTCATGAGAAGAGAAGACTCCCTGGAAAAGACCCCGATGTTGAGAAAGATGGAGGGCACAAGGAGAAGGGGATGACAGAGGACAAGATGGTTGGACAGTGTTCTCGAAGCTACCAGCATGAGTCTGACCAAACTGCGGGAAGCAGTGGAAGACAGGAGTGCCTGGCGTGCTCTGGTCCATGGGGTCACGACTAAACAACAACAGTCCACACACATCTGGGTATGTGTGTGTGTATACAGTATACGTAGAGAGGTTTTCTCAGCACTTAGTAATTCACAGCTTAATGTATGAGCTAACATCATGCTTCAACTTATGCAAGTTAATATGAAAATTCTGTAAGTGAAGGTTGAGCCTACAATGGTTCATTCACCCGTGCAAGTCATCCTTCTCAAGCCATGAACATACACATGCTGCCTGTTATTTCCTCATCACAAAAGTGGCAAAAGACCCTGCTTTTCTAGTAGTAAATCTGTTATGGGGCCAGAATTCCATAAGATAATGCCAGAATATTGTTTTTGGCTTTTTCCCTACTTTATTGACATTTTTTAAACAAAATAAATACATTGTTAACCTTGTAATGCAGTTTAGCCAGTATGCAGAGGCAGAAGGAAGCTTCGATACAGCTAGAAGCATATCATAAGCCAACAGATGCACCCCTAGTGCTAGCTAAATATCAGTGATTTTGGCTTAGCCCCTCTTCCAGTTTATAGGTATAAAGATGATTTGCATCTGCAACAATGTGATTGTTTACAGTATCCAGTCCCATGCTGGACTTTTTTGCCTGAGAAGCAATTCTTGTGCAACCATTAATTCTTCCGTGCTTTTCCCATTCAGTTTCTAACAGCTGCCTGTGCACATTTATCATGAACCCACAGGAGTTGCTGTGCAAAAAAGAAACCAAATTGATTCTGCTTCAGAATCAGCTCACCAGCATCATCTGCATAAACTAGCCAGCATACCTGCTTTTAACCAGGAGAAGAAAATGTTGCTCCTTAATGTTGCATTATACAATTATTTGCTTTTCTCTAGTCCTGCTTTAAGTAATTTATAAGCTTCTCTGTTGCTTGGGCCAATTAGCTTGCTCATGCAGAGGTTTCCTTTCCTCTGTACTCCTTGCTTTCGATCCAGCACAAGTAGCTGTCATTTATTTATGGAGACCTCTGGATTAGCTTCCTCAGGAGCTGGAGATGTTAAGTCATTAGAAAATGCTTTGAGGGAAAGGATGTTCTCATTCTATGCCCACCTTCTCCAATCTGATGCTTGCCAGATGCTGTCACCCAACACCTGGAGGGTGCTAGGTCAGGGAAAGCTGCTCTACACAATGGCCACATCTATGGCTGCACTAACTGCAGTTAGAGCAGATGATACCAGTTGCCATTTTGTTTCTAGGCTAACCTAGAACCTAGGCCATTTAGAGTTGCAATCTTAAGGCTTGCCTTCACTCTTATGAACTCGGTAGAGTGTGAAGTTAAAAAACCCAGAAGAATCTCCGAGATACACTTGGCAGAGCCAGCATACAAAGTCAAGTCCATTCCGATGGTTGGGCAAACAGCAATTCACATAGTCAGACAATCCAGAGGTCAGGGAATGCGATGATCATGAAGCCAGGGGTCCAGATGGAGAGCAGGAAGCAGGAAGTAGCAAGGTAGGAGCAGGAACCAAATGTGTTGTTTCCAGCATCTGACTACTGCTGAGAGCTCTGTTTGAGAAGACTGAAGCCAGCTGGTTCTCATCCGTGCCTTCTCTGTGTCCTTGAAGGTTGATCAGCTGCAGGTGGAGTCACTCCGCCTTCTCCCCCTTCAGGCTGCTGTTCAGCAAGGGACAAATATGGCCTTTTGGTCATTTCCAAGCCAATCCTCCTCTCCCCAAGCTACATTATTCAGTGGTCCTGCTCCACATCCTCCTTGAGTGTTTTCTCCTGTCATTGAACTGTGATAATGCTTGCCCAGATGGAGGAGAGAGATGTGGTGGCAATATGTAGAGACCTCTGACATTTAATGTACAAAGGTAAGAGCCACACCTGTTGCTCCACTCACATTTGTCTCTGGCCCCGCCCATCACTGGCATATGACTCCCCAAAGGTAGCACATGAGGGAATGCACCAGTGGGGCCAAAAAAGGCTTCACACTCCTGTCTTAAGCAGACATTTTGCTTCCATTTGTTTTGCACCGTATTTGTAAGGCATTCCAAGCCTACCATGTATTGACTTGAACTTCCTGTTGCCTCAGCTCCTTCTGTTGGCCTAAGTTCCAAATACTCCTCCTTTTACTCCTCTGAAATATCTCCAGCTGATATCCTTCTCAATCCATTCCAATCAATGCCAGCCAAGTACAATGCAACCAGGTTGCTTTTAACACAACCCTCAATGCTTGTCACCTTTTCCTGCCTTGTCCTTCTTGACTATGCTGAAGTTGTCAACAGTGCTATCCCAGTCATGACAATTATCTTTGATCTTCAAAGGGAGACTATAGGGCAATCCTCTCTTAATTAGATTTGGAAATGCTCCTTAAATAGTGTCAAGGAAACAATGACAACAATCACATTAGCAGCCCGTAATAATTAGAAGGGATGTTATTAACATTTTAGAAAGCATTGAAAGCATTGAAAGAGAGAGGGGACATTTGTATCTCAATATGGAATCATGCACTGTCATGGTTACCTTGATTTCCCACTATATGAACTAAGAAAATAAAATTGACTTGAATTCTGCTCCTCACATGGAAAGGACAGTGGGTAGAGGCTTCTGTTATGCTGGGGCTGTAAAGCAAGGCTTAATATACTATCTGAAGGCCAGGCAGCCTTTCACGAGAACCATTCAACATCAGACCACTGTCTAATGCTGTCCTTCCTAGCCGAGAAGTATACCAGGCCTCTACAGGATAAACTCTTCGTGGCCTTCATGGATCTGAAATCAGCGTTCGATTCCATCCCCAGATCCCAGCTATGGTCCAAATTAAATCTGATTTTGCAGGACAAACAACTCCTCTTTCTTATAAAAGCCCTGTACAATGGAACCAAACTGCAGGCCCAATGCAATCGGCAGGGACAGTTATCGAACAGTATCGAGATGACTAGGGGGGTGAGACAGGGATGCATTTGGGGGCCCCCACTGTTTTGCCTATTCTTAAATGACCTAGAAGAGAGCCTAATGGACCCAGATGGACACCTTCCAAAAATAGGAATGAGAAGGACCCCCTTGTTGTTATATGCGGATGACGCGGCCATCATCTCACATTCCAGACCGGGTTAGAAATATCTGCTGAGGAAGTTTTCTGATTACTGTTCTGCTAATGGTTTATCCATTAATTATGAAAACTCTAAAATTTTAGTTTTCGAAAGAAGCTTCTCCCGGTCTAAATGGGTGATGAATGGCCATAACCTTGAACAGATCAAATACTTCAATTATCTAGGGCTCACATTCCATCATACAAGATCTTGGAAGCACCACTGGCAAACCTTCAAAAGGCGAAGATCCACCACTGGCAAACCTTCAAAAGGCGAAGATCACAAAGCTAGCCATACTCAGATTCTTTTTCACAAAGGGCGGCAAGTATGTTCCAGCAGCCTTAAAGGTTTTCAACGCAAAATCTGTTTCCCAACTCCTGTATGCTGCAAATGTCTGGCATAATGGGGACCTGCCTAAGCTAGATGGCTTTCAGGCAAAATTTCTATCATCTCTGCTGCAGGCACCCAACTGTGTTCCCAACTCCATACTTCTGTTAGAAGCTGGTGAATGTCCAATTTCAACTAAAGCATGGTGGGCTGCACTAAAACATTGGTTCAGGATTTCAATGTTTGATCTACGGAAGGGTTTGTACCAAAACCTGACCAATGAGGAGTTTGTCAGCAAATGGCAGAAAACCATGGCTAGAAAAGCCACCTCTATTGGTCTGTCACACCCCCCCCCAACTTTATTACCTGGGTTATGAAGGCACCCTAAAGAAGCTAAAGCTAAGATTATGGGATAATACACAGTGACTTGCGATCTCAATCACACGCAGTCTGTAGTCTGTTGGCAGTAGGAGTACAATATGGGCATGTCTTTAAGGTAACACCTTCCATTAAAAACCTGACAGTACCAAATTATCAAAGGTTATTCACCAAAGCCAGACTCAAAGTCTTTCCTTCTGCAGTGTTGGATGGCAGGTTGAGAGGAGTTCCCTACCAGGACAGATTTTGCTCATGTGCTCAAGGCATCGATTCTATAAAACATATTTTGCTGTACTGTGCAAAATATGAGCAAACCAGGGCTGAACTGATATTACCCTTGCTGGTACCATTCCAGGGAAAATCAAAGGCTCACTATGTCAGGTTCCTATTGGAAGACCAGACAAACGCTAGAACATTAGCAGTGGCGAAATTTTTATTGGTGGTTGCAAGAACTAATGATCCCTACCTTTAAGTCTGAACAAAAGGCCTGTTTAACCTGGAGGTAGGCTGTCTGAATTATGCATTGCTTTGCAACGATTTGTTGGGTCTCTGGACCGTAATAAAGATTGATTGATTGATTGATTGATTGATTGATTGATTCGATTCAATTTTTTGTGGGTATGAACCAGGGACAAAGGGGTGGAGGTTTGCCTACCCAGAAGGCAACCAGTAACAGATTCTAGTCAGCAGGAGTGCTGAGTTTTGTGAGCAAAACGGGTGGACACACATCCACGGAAATCCTGACATTCTCTCAGAGGTTTCTGTTAACGCTGCTGGAGAGGAGGAGCTAGCACCCGCATCTGCTGGAGAGCCAGACCATGATCAGGTATCTGAACTAGAGAGGGCATCTCCTAAGGCAGTGAAGCAAGAGGCTAAGAGTGAACCCACAATTCCCAAAGTCAGGCCTGTGGGGCAAAGAAGGTGCAGTAAATCAGAGAGAGAGTCTTCTGAGGTCAAGGAAACACAGGCTGCACCCAGTACATCTGAGTCAGAGGCAGTGTCTGAAGCAGTGCTAAGATGTTCTTCTCGCACAACAAAAGGAAAACCTCCTGAAAGGTTTTCAGCCACTAGTGTGTGGATTGGTTTGGCTCAATGTGAGCCAGAAAGCTTTGAGGAGGTTCTGCAATTACCTCAGGAAGAAGCCAGTAAATGGCATGAGGCAATGGAAAAGGAGTTAAACTCCATGAGGTCCCTAGGAGTGTTCTCCACAACACTGCCAGAAGGAAAACAGGCAGTGAGTTGTCGTTGGGTGTACAGGGTCAAGCCCACAGTGACTGGACAGCCACAGTACAAGGCAAGACTGGTAGCGAGAGGTTTCACACAGAGGAAAGGGGTGCATGATGCAGAGTGTATGTGCCAACCTCCAAAAGTGAAACACTACACATGATGTTAGCAATTGCTGCCCAGAGAGGTTTAGAGGTATGTCACTTTGACATGGATGTTGCTTATTTGAACTTGGATCTAAAGGAGGATTTGTACATGCTACCTCCACCAGGGTTTGAAGGCAAAAAGCCAAATCAAGTGTGGAAACTACACAAGTCCATCTATGGCCTAAAGCAGTCAGCCAGAAATTAGAACATGTGCCTGCATGATGCTTTGAAAAGCATGGGTTTCCGGAAGAGTCTTGCTGACAGCTGCCTGTACCTTAAAGCAGTGTTCCCCAACCTTGGGCCTCCAGCTGTTTTTGGACTACAACTCCCATCATCCCTCGCTAGCAAGACCAGTGGTCAAGGATGATGGGAATTGTAGTCCAAAAACAGCTGGAGGCCCAAAGTTGGGGAACACTGCCTTAAAGGGTCTGGAGAGAAACAGGAGCTGGTTTTGGTGTCCGTTGATGACATCATCCACCTGGCAATGACTCGGAAACAAGTGCAAGAGTTTGCCAAGGAGCTTGGAAGTCACTCAAGAACCTAAGACTGGTAAAGGTGTACCTAGGTGTCCAGATTGATAGAACCGAGTATGGCAGTTTCTTACTCAGTCAAAAAGGCAAAATTGAGCAGTTACTTGAGAAGTTCAGAATGTTGGAGTGTGCAGGTGTTAGAACACCCATGGGGACGAACTTCATGAAAGACAGTCAGTTTGGGGAAAGGTCTGAGTTTGAGAAACCTGAAGTTTTTCAGTCAGCTCTAGGGAGTCTGCTATATCTTTCCCAAAGGAGCAGACCAGATATAGCCTTTGCTATAAACCTGCTCAGCAGAGAGGCTACATTACTCCATAATGTAACTGCCAGAGGACCAAGAAGCATTTCCCCAAGCTACTGCAGAACCACTGCAAAGTTAGCAGTAAGCATAGTGCCCTAAACTTTGAACATCAAAATAAAAGAATAGGGAGAGAAAGGGAGAGAATCTTAGTCACACAATGAACTGGGATATTTAAGTGTGAATAGCACCATCACTTCCCTACAGCATTTCGTGCCTGTCTGTCTAGGGAATGCCAGCATTTGGGGGGTGATAAATGGAACTGACTATTCATTAAGAGTAGGTGTTAAGGTTAGCTTCCAGCATCAACGCTCAAGTAGGTCATAGCCTTTGAACACAGGAGAGTGTGAATGGCTCAATGTTGCAGGTCATCATTTAGCTGTAGTGTTGGAACCCCCTAAAGGGGAAGAGGGGCCGAAAGGATGCGGAGTTAATTGCTAAAATGTAGCATCTCTAAACTACTTTTTTTTTCTTTGTAAGCAGCTATGAAAGAGTTTCATTCCGCACCGCCACTACACACAGGGGATGGATACCTACCACACTGTACAACGGAATAGTGCCTATAGAATTGAAGTCGTCTGATACCCAGTCCTTGTCAGCATCCTATGCATGCAGCAGGACTGTATACATTCTCCAGAGAAAGAGCATATTCTCTCTTTGTTTCATACCCTTTTTGTTTCTGTCTCTAGTTCAAATGTGATCAATCCATTGACCACAAACTAGCTGCAGCTGTCTAATTTTATGCAATGTATGTTGACCCCTCCCACCAACCAGCTGAGTAGCTCAGAAAAGAGGGTGTGACTGCAGCCTCCTTTTCTCCACTGCTCAGCTGTTCCCTGCCAACCCTCTGCTCTACAAAGTGGGAAGCAGGAAGGGATACCTTGTGCTATGATATCTATCTCTCAAAGCAGCACAAAGGTGGACACGCGTTCTTGAATACAATCATAGGCAAGCCAGGAGCTGCATCATCCAATAATAAAAAGGTAACCCAAGAAGACTGCCCTCAGCTTTCAAGGGAGCATTCCCTTGCAGAGCAAAAGCTGGGGAGAGTCTTCTTGACTGTAGTCAGAAAAGTGCTAGGACACTTCCCATGGCACTACACACAGGGGTTTTTGGTGGTTTTAATGACTCTCACCTGGTTTCTTTTTAAAAAAAATAATCAGTGCCTTGATTGATTTTTGTATATATCTTATTTGGGTACTTCCTTTGCACTAGGTGCTATGAACAAATTCTTTTGACCTGCCTCCAACACAATATATTAGATTGAATTCTGACCCTGCCCACCTTTAGCAAACATACTAATCTATTAATTAACTACTAAATGTGATTTGTCTCCCTTTGGGTTTCAAGTCGCTCGGCAGATCGGAGAACCTTTTTGTTGACTGTGGATTGTGAAACTAACTGTGGGTTAATTGCATGCCTGTCTTTCTGAATTAAATGCAACGAAACACAGGGATAGCACTCTGATCACAGAAAATGCTCGATGGTGGCCTCCCCACCACACCTTTAAGCTAAAAGATTTAAAGCAGGGTTCAGAAGCACATGCAATACTCTGAATCAAGTTTGTCAACAGTAATTAGTCCTCTGAGAGGACTGTTGCAAAGCAGCCTGTTGGATTATCATGCAACCCGTAAGAGAACCACCGCTCAATCTTCTCCCAAGTGAGAATTCATTGAACAATTTAGCAGCAATGCTACATGATGCAGGCAGCTGTTTCCCAGGCAATATCACCATTTCTCTGATACCAATTGCCTGATCAAGCTGACCCCCAACTCAACAGGTTACTTGTCATCTTGATTTATTTTTGTTGTGCTTTTCTTGCAAGCTGCTCTATGTCTACTTTGGGTGGAAAGTGGTATAAAGGTAAAGGTACCCCTGCCCGTACGGGCCAGTCTTGCCAGACTCTAGGGTTGTGCGCCCATCTCACTTAAGAGGCCGGGGGCCAGCGCTGTCCGCAGACACTTCCGGGTCACGTGGCCAGCGTGACAAAGCTGCATCTGGCGAGCCAGAGCCGCACACGGAAACGCCGTTTACCTTCCCGCCAGTAAGCGGTCCCTATTTATCTACTTGCACCCGGGGGTGCTTTCGAACTGCTAGGTTGGCAGGCGCTGGGACCGAGCAACGGGAGCGCACCCCGCTGCGGGGATTCGAACCACCGACCTTTCGATCGGCAAGCCCTAGGCGCTGAGGCTTTTACCCACAGCGCCACCCGCGTCCCAGGAAAGTGGTATAGAAATGGCTAAATAATTAAAATATTGTGCCTAGTTTCACTGAATTATATTTCTGTGCTCCCTTACGGATATCAAGTAAAGTAAACTGCTGTTGCATCTCTCCCATCCATCCAATCTTTTCTGCTCAAGGTGTTTTTCTTCCACTTTTCTTCAGCTGTGCAGTTGATTAGCTGCTTGGCCAAGAGGCCACGAGCAACATACAATTACAGCCTTACAGGTACAAAAAGAAAAACAACTCACAGTCCTACAGCTCCATAAACCAGGTGTAAAACGAGGAAGGAAGGAACCTCCATGAACTTGGCAAGAGCCTTTGGATCAAACTATTTGCTATATCTAAGATCAGGAATTGACTTTTTTTTTTCCCCTCCCAGTGAGATTTGGGCTGCAATCCTGGGTGGCTTGTTTTGCTTTTGGCCTTCTGAAACAGAATGTGACTTAGAACAATTGCTTACAGGACTCTCTGTTCTGTGTGTGGCAAACATAAGATTCTAACTACACACTTTTGTGTTGTGTTGTGTTGTGTTGTGTTGTGTTGTTGCACATTTTAATTCTGGATGTTTATTTTACTGTTTTGATGGAACACTTTTATTGTGCATTTTGATGAAATGTGTGTGGGTTTTCTGTTCATTTTAAAGGTCTTATCCTTGTAAACTGCTTGGAAGCCGCCTTGGCAATTAAGCTGTATATCAATTTAATGATGATGATGATGATGTGACAAGTAAGCAGGATCCAAGGTTAAGAATTCCGAAGGCTTCCTGCTGACAGGCAAAGAAAGTAAGAGTAAAGACAGACATGGCACCTAAAAGGAGCCCCTGCAGAACAGCTATCTCTTACTGCTTCTCTTCTTTGCTTCCTCTGTTTGTCCTTCATACAACTGCTGGGCAGTGATGGGAAATGTGCGACATTTGAACCAGCTCCCATTGGCCCCAGCCAGCATGGCTAATGATCAGGGATGGTGGAAGTTGGAGCCCAGCAACAGCTGGAATGCCACATGTTCCCCATCCTTGTGGTAGGGAAAATTAGCAGCGGAGAGAATAACAGGGAGGAAAAGAAGGAAAGGACACAGCCAGCATCTCAATCAATTTCAATCTCCTCCACCTTCAATCATCTTTGCTGTTGGCATGGAGACTTCAGAATCTTATCAAGTCCAGGCTCCTTTTCACGAGGTAAGCATAGAGTGTGTAGCTAGGTCATTATTTAATCACTCCTCCACCCACCTCTTGGTACAAAAGAATTTGGTTTGAATTGATCCCACAATTCTAATGAGTTGGGTAAAAAAAAACCCAGCCCACCCATTTCACAGAAGGCTGGTCAATTCTAAATTGTTCTTACAGGGCTTGGAATCAACAGGCTAGTCACAGATTCTCAGCCTCAGTTCTTCACCCATAAAAGGAGTGAACTTTTATCACAGTGGCAAATATGACAAAAGTATATGGGCTACGAGTTGCATAACACAGTTCATTACCTCTAATGGAATGCTTCTGCAAATATATTGATATATTCAGGGTTTACACAATAGTTGAATTCTCTAAACCAGGGGCAGGGAACCTGTAGCCTTCCAGATGTTCCTGAACAACAACTCCTATCACCCCGGAAATGGCCATGTTGGCTGGGGCTGATGGGAATTGGAGTCCATCTGCCCACTCTAAATCTTATTAAAGATAAATCTCCAAATTAAGCCTCCAAATCTTGTGACGTATATAGCCCGCCTGCCCGCCCCATGTGCACACATAAGCACACTGTGGGGATGATAAGTATATGGTTTTGTTGCCTGCCTGGGACTGCAAAAACAAGAGTGGGTGTTGCTGCAAACAAGAGTGGGTGTTGCTGCAAAAACAGGCTGGTGGGTTGTATGTGGCTTGGCGGTTCACAAGTGCTACAGGCAAGCACTAAAGCAAGGGTGGGCAGCCTATGGTCCTCAAGATGTCATCAGCCTCCAACTACCATCAGCCTCAGCTAGCATAGCCAATTGTCAGGAATAATTGGAGCTCAACCCAACATCTGGAGGGCTACATCAAGTGCACCACCTCTGCTCTAAATAAAGCTCGACTCACAGCCTTGCGAGTTAGTCCATATACATTTAGTTTTAAAGCACCCACTATATTTGCAGAGTAGCCGGTGTCACTGCAAACCCTTCCCGACATTTATTACAACTGCAACTTCTGTAGTAGCATTTTATAAGGACTTAACCGACATCGCCGACAACTCATTAGCCTTTCATCTTCTGCGTGCACACACTCTCTCGTGCTCCTGTAACAGATGCATCTATTTTCCTTCTGTAATGACAGCATGCACCAATGTTCATAGGATGCTCCTCGATATCATGGGCATTGTTCGTTGACAATTTCCTGCTCACCCTTTGACAAATGATGCAGTCCCCGGGATGCTAGAACAGGGTAATCTAGACAGATTGCAGCCAGTCGTGCTGAAAGATATGCATAGACATGCAATTGCATGAGCAAGCAAAAAGAGGCCTTGTTGAACAAGTGGGAAGAAAGCTTTAGCTGGATAGGCACTTCATCCTTAGCTCAAGGAGATTAAGCAAGGGATTTAGATGAAGGATGCAGGTAAGGCTGGCAGCAGATGATGGGACCACACATTGGTCCAATCCATATGTAACACTTGAATCCCAGGAACAGTGCAGAAATGACACTGCACATCCATACTGCAGAAATATTGCAATGAAATGGGATAATGCATTTCCCCTGCCAAATTGAGAGGCTTCTTCTTATGGTAAACTAGGAATCTACAGTTTCCCATCAGGTATACACAGTTTTGACGACACACACTTGGATGGACATTAATGCCTACTTAAGGGCCAGCTCATACTAGCTGGCAGATTCTAACAACATATTATTTTTAAAATAATTCATCTGTAGCTGAACACACAACTCTCTTTTACTACTTAGTAAATTAATTGTTCAGTTCAGGTACTAGAAATGTTTATGCACAAACTATCACTCTTTGGGTCATTATCATTAAGTATATTATAAGTACATGGAAGTAAATATTAAGTTAATTAACAAATAATTCACTTAATTTTGAATATAATCATACTCAGTAATTCTAATAAAATTGCCTAGGAGTTCTTTCCCTCTTTTTTCACAGTGCTCCATTTGGTAGTAACATGTATATTAACAAGTAGCAGAAGGCAAAGCTGACAACAGAATTAGCAGGAATTTCAGTCATACTATTCATACCATGCTGATCACTACAGCATTTGTTTTTTAACATGTTGAAGTCCACCCTCCACTTTTTTAAAACAACGGCGATTAAATAGCAGTCTACAAATTGACTGGCTTTGCTGGCTGAAAATTGCAGTCAACAGCCTCCCACCTGGCAAGCCCCCACCCCACTCAGCCATCTCTGAACCAGAGAAGTAAACTACCTTACTGCTTAAAGACACCCCAAGTGCTTTTGCATGGTAGCACCCAAGAGAGTCGATATGCCCTTGTTTCAATTACTGTGTCACTGCTAAGATGAATCCTGCCTTCCTTTGCAGCTCCAGATGTGATAGAAAGGCTTGGCACTCATCACACTTGCCAGAGGGAGGCACCACACTTGCCATGGCAAGTGGAGTTCTTGAAGGCCGCATATAACATCTGCCCCCTCTACCCTCTCCATCTTTTGATTCCTTTGTATGCTAATGCTACCCTAGGCTCCTTTGAGAAGAAGTATGGAATATACATTTGATAAATAATAATATAGAAGGTATGTAGTTGTCAAACACTAAAAAAGCCATGGGCCCAAAGTGCTCACACACTCTACACAAATATTTGAAAGAGAAAGCTAGAGTGAAATGCCTATAGACCAGGGATTGGCAGCATGGGGCCTGTGGGCTCCATTGTGCCTGCCAATATGTCCTATGGCAACTGCAAAAAGATGGTGCAGGTGAAAGGTCTCAGTAAATATCCCTTCAATGCATGAGATACTGTTTTCTCTTCCTGCTTGATTCCTGCTTGCATTGGAACATAGGAAACTGCCTTCTACTGAGTTGCATCATTGATCCATCTAGGATTTTCTGCACTGACTGGTAGCAGCTTTCCAGGATTTCTGAAAGGATTTTCTCCCAGCCCCATCTAGAGATACCAGGGATTGGATCCTCTTCTGCCTGCAAAGATGCTCTACCTCTAAGCTAAAGCCCTTCCCCAAGGCTCAGCCTTTTCTACACATGCCCTTTAACATACCCACATTTCATAATTTATTATATAACATTTAGGATACATCTGAAGGCAGCCCTGTATAGGGAAGCTTTTTAAAGTTTAATGTTTTACTATGTTTTTATATATGCTGGAAGCCGCCCAGAGTGGCTGGGGCAACAGAGTCAGATGGGTGCGGTAAAAATAATAAATTATTAAATTATTATTACTGGCTGCCAAGGCTGGATACACAGCCACTGAGATTGAAAAACAGGTAAGTGGTCAGCAGGAGCTCACCATCTCCATGATAATCACTGAGTGTCCAAAGATATATAGGAGGGAAGGAAGCAGATCTATCTTGTTCAAGTTCCTACAAAATCTGGTGCCAGGAAATGTCTGCACCTCCAACTAAAAGAGCTGATGCCAGGAAATGTCTCTACATCCAACAATAAAAAGCAACTCAGTCAAACAAGATATTGCCATTACCTTACAATGGCTTGTGCTTCCAATTGGATCCTGTCTCCCACTGACTCAGCATTTACAGAATTGCAGCAGGAAATCATTAAACTTATTTACAGCCTAAGATGCACAACTCCTATCTGCATGTCATTTCAAGAGAGACCATAATAGATTTTTAAATTTGCTTCCATTCTACCATACAAAAAAGGGAGGTGTCGCCCCTTACTATATGCAAGTTCTTCACTTTTCCTAACAGCACAATCAAAATATTTTTATTTACCCAAAATTTGCTGCAGCGACTAGTACATCTAAACTTTACATTTTAGATACATGTGTGTGAGCATACCTGTATAACGTCTTTATTAACCGTGTGCTTAAATAATATCCATTCTAGCAGATATTTCTAATAATGTGAGAGATTTATATCACTTTCACAACTAAGGAAATCTGTACATATCAATATTTTTCCCACTGAAGGAATCCAGTGCCTCTTCCTATTTAGAAATAATAGCAAGAGCTCCCCCTACTGAAGCAATGTATTCATTTTCTCTGATACTAGCTTGTAAGGTACACCCCAGAACTTAAGAATAAAAGGACCTTCCCTTCCAAGAAAAGGGAAAAAATGGCTAAGTTCACGTGATCTGTTTAGCACAAGACTAGGCAATGTGGCGCTGTGGGTAAAAGCCTCAGTGCCTAGGACTTGCCGATCGAAAGGTCGGCGGTTCGAATCCCCACGGCGGGGTGCGCTCCCGTTGCTCAGTCCCAGCGCCTGCCAACCTAGCAGTTCAAAAGCACCCCCGGGTGCAAGTAGATAAATAGGGACGGCTTTATAGCGGGAAGGTAAACGGCGTTCCGTGTGCTGCGCTGGCTCGCCAGATGCAGCTTGTCACGCTGGCCACGTGACCCGGAAGTGTCTCCGGACAGCGCTGGCCCCCGGCCTCTTAAGTGAGATGGGCGCACAACCCCAGAGTCTGTCAAGACTGGCCCGTACGGGCAGGGGTACCTTTACCTTTACCTTAGGCAATGCAAGGCCAAGGCTGTAACCATTCCACCAATGCTTTTCCTTTAGCCCAGTGTTAGCAAACATGATGCTCACAGAAGTTGTTGGGCTCCAACTCCCATCATCCCTTAACATTGGGCTTTGCTGGCTGTGACTGATGGGATTTGGAGTTCAACATCATCTGGAAGGCACTATGTTGGGTACCCATAACTTAGTCCATGGAAAAGCACATAACTGCTATTTTGATACTGTTTGAAGGAAGACTCCCTTATCAAAACTGAACTCAGATCAGAGCTTCATAAACCAAACTTTTTGATCCCCTCCCCCTCAATTAAAATTTGTAATGTTCAGATCACAGATTTTTCTAGAAGCAAAGAAGATTCAGAATGGAACACCAGGGGTGAACGAAGGCTAACCAACACCTGGGGCAGGGCAAACCGCCGGCTGTGCACGCATTGTGCCGCTATGTACGACGCATGTGTGGCATCGCTACAGGGGGTGCATGTGCGGTGTCGCTACGTACAGCGCATGCATGCGACACTGCGCATGCATTGTACATAGCGGTTTGCCGCTGGCGCCACTCGAATGCCATAGGGATGGTGGGAGGATCCTCTGCTCGTGGTCAAACGGAGGATCCTCCACATGCAGCTGCAGTGGCATGATGGCTGCTTGCACCTAGGGTGGCAGAGCGAGCACCTGACGGGGTGCCTTCTTGTCACACACACACCCGACATGACACCAGGGTTGACCCACCCCCCCGACCCACCCCCTTGCAATGCCACTGTGGAACACAAATACGTGTGCCAACTTCTCACAGCACACAAATCAATTCCACTGCAAGTTGGATCTGGTCCCTATGAATTCTACTGTTCACACAAAAATAACTTCCAACTTATGTAAACCAAACTGCTAAAGAATATCATCAGTGAAAAGAACTGATGAATGTGAAGAATAAAAACTAAAATTGAGTTTTCCCAATTGCTTTGAGATTAAAAGGTAAAGGTACCCCTGCCCGTACGGGCCAGTCTTGACAGACTCTGGGGTTGTGCGCCCATCTCACTCAAGAGGCCGGGGGCCAGCGCTGTCCGGAGACACTTCCGGGTCACGTGGCCAGCGTGACAAAGCTGCATCTGGCGAGCCAGCGCAGCACACGGAACACCGTTTACCTTCCCGCCAGTAAGCGGTCCCTATTTATCTACTTGCACCCGGGGTTGCTTTCGAACTGCTAGGTTGGCAGGCGCTGGGACCGAGCAACGGGAGCGCACCCCGCCACGGGGATTCGAACCGCCGACCTTTCGATCGGCAACCCTAGGCGCTGAGGCTTTTACCCACAGCGCCACCTGCGTCCCCACCACTACACATCATGGGTGTGCAGCCCAACTATTTCAAGTAGCATGCTAGGCAACACTCTGCTTGTATACAAGAGCTTCATGACCAATCATTCCTGGTCTGTCCTCTCCCCATTTTTCTCACCCAGGATGGCTGCACACAAAATACACTGTCTGCAAATGAGACTGGTTGTGGTTTGGCCAAAGCAGAGGGTAAAATTAAAGTCCATGCCATCTTACTGGTAGCACCATGTGTCTCAGCCATTTCTCTGCTTGATTAAGAAACGATATGTCACTTTTTCAAAAACATGTCTTCAGAGAGCTCAAAAAACAAGGAGCAAGATTGTGCCTCCCATCATTAGCTAATGTTCCTTTTGACATATTGCAAATATAGTTCACTGTGTCACAAAGTCAAAAGAAAGAAATGTGTCTGCCCCCAAGGGCACAGGAGCAGAGGGCATGATCAACAGAGTTCTAACTAAGGTTAAAAGTTCTTGCCATAAACTACTTGCATGGCAACGTATTCACATCTACAAGTTAAAAACAACTATGTAAGTAGCTTTTGAAATATCCTAAATTACTTTTCCCATCCCCATCCGCAAGAGCCTGGCTTTTGCTTCATGCACCATACAAAACACTATTTTTTCTTAAGTAAGGAGATTGAGACAGACAAGCTCCACACATACCCCTGAACAGCCTATTGCATCCAGGTATGACAGCTTGCAATTACAATGCAGCAGTTGTCAGGGGGAAATTGTAATGCAACGAAATGCTTCCATGTAGCAATTACAGAGGCTCAAAAGGAAGCATAATTAACAGTCCTCTTACAAGTTTAATTTGCTACATCAGATACTGTTGTTGTTTCGCCAACCTGAACATGAAATAGAGCTAATAGGCATCCTGCTCAATTGCCCTTTTGTTAGGACCCCATTTTCTTTAATGGTGAACATCTCTTCTGAAGTGTTGAAAAGTGTTGAGTCCCCAGCTCATTTTGAACGCATCAGTGCTGCGATTCTGACACTTAAATTCTGCATATTAGCTCTAAAGGTTTCCCATAATGCTACAGAAACCTCCACTTACACCTTGCAAGTTACTCCAGAACACAACATATACTGTTTATATACGAGGCAGAAGTGGAGACAGATACCTGGTTATAGGACTCATAAGATGTGTCTGCTTGAAATAAGCATACATGTATCTGCACAGGGAATATATTCAAGGATGGTATTCAGTACTGACTTATCTGCTGACGGATTGATGCAGAGAGAGAAACTATACACATATAAGACTACTGAATATGCAGGCAATAACCCTTTCACATTTGGATAGATGGTATGCATATACTACAATTTAGTCTCCAATCAGATGCACTTACCTCAGAGTAAGTCCCATTAAACTGGATGGGACTTGCCTTTGAGTGGATATACTTAAGGTTGGGTTGAAGAGCAACTCTAAAAAAAATGTTGTCATAATAGTTCTATAGTTGCCTAAATCATATCATGGCTGTAAGTGAGAAAACAGGTGCAGAAGTGATGGTTCCTTGAACACACAGAACAAGTATTTGGTTTGCAGTAACTAGAAACTTCCACCTGAGTTAAAATTGCAGAATACAGGCACTTCTCCTAAACACACATGATCATATGGAAAATCACTGAAATCAGTTGAATGCATGTAATATGTAGAATCTCCAGAACTAGGACTCAAGGTATCCTCTTAGCTCCTTTACCAAATGACCTAGAGTTGGGTGAAGAGAAAATATTCATCCTGGATGGTCAGAATCTTTTGAGAACTGCAACTTTTAAATAAAAAAAATCTGATAAACAAAATGGTAATTTTTGTTAACTGATGTTTGAAGAATGAATTTTAAATCAGGCAAGTTCCACATAAGTTTCATAAGAACTGGTGCATGCATAACTGGGGATAATAATAATAAAAATCACCCTTTATAGTAAAATTCCTCTCATGCAGCAGGGCTTTCCTGCCTCAGCTCATTAAACTCATCACCCCAAAAGTTACTCATGGGGGTTGGGGTAATGGTTCCATCAGTTATTATCTGGATACAATCCGAAGCCTTGTTTGTTTTAAAATTTTGTATAGCTAAATATGTTCTTGACAGACAGGAAAATGTGGAGAAGTGGTGACATTTTCAAACAAATTGGATAACATTACAGAATCTGATTCTACTTTGTTACTTGTGAAGAGAACATAGCGCTGGAGCAATTGATTTCATACAATGAAAAAAGTGCTTTGAAGAAAACCAAACACAGCTTTTTATGGCTAGTAAATAGAAATAGATTCCTAGAGCTGACAACAGCCTTGACAAACTCCATCCACAAACTCCACAAGCTAAATATCAAGCAGGTCAAATAACTGACATTCCAAAAACATGTAGCAAAATGACTCTTAATTTACCTGTGTTTGTATTCAAAGGAACTATTATTTTAGAGGATTCAAGCTCCTGGACTTTAATTCAATAGTTTCGGCAAGCCTATGCTTACACTGAAGACCCAACCAGTGTGGCTCCTGCTGCCATCATTGCCTTTCCAAATATCATTACTGCACTACCACCTCCAGAATATATAAACAACCACCTCCTTGACAGTACATCGAAGTTTAGCAGTTCTTTGCAAGGTCTAGGCAGCTGCCAGAAATTCATATTAAACAGGAAGATTAAAGAACTTGGACTCAAAATGTAATTTAATTCTGATTCCAGACCAGGTGGCTTTTGAAATCTTCCCATTACTGAATGGGGCAATGCCAAGTTGGTGGGAGGGGGGAAATAAATGGCATACAATTTGAATGAATTGTTGAATTCATCCACTAAATTGTAAAACTGTCCATACTCTCCCATCTTCTCCACATATAAAGAGATGTACTGTAACATTTGATTCACCAGCCTTGCAGCTAGATCCCAACTGGAAAAACAAAATTTGGATCAGAAGGGTTTTAGAATATCATTCTTCTTTTTAAACATTAAGCTACTGAGAAGTCTATAAACCAACACCCTCCAGCACTGAAATTGTCACACAATGTTCATGAATATTCTATTAAATGTTTACTCATTTTACTTCTCAAGACCTCAGGACTTCCAAACCCTCAATTCAAACCCCAAATACAAATTCCAGGATTTTGACTTAGCAAGAGATGAATCAAAAGTCACCAAAAGCAGCCACAGTCCTCCAAGAATGACCACTTTGTAGATCCTTCTGTCCCTTGTACAATTGCTACTTTGATTAACTTCAGTTTGGAGAGTTTTCAGTCAAAATCACTGAAAAATCAAAGGACTGTGACTGTGGAAATTAACCCTGTAATAGCTCCATTAATTGAAACCTGCCAAGCCAATATTCCTTTTCAAGGTCCAGTTCAAAGAGATGTTCTCCACTTAAATGGTGCAGTGTGTCTAGACTCTTCATTAGATCCAATCCCCTTAGCTACCCAAAGTTTTGATAAGGAATTTGGATTGTGCACGATAAAATGGGTAATAAGCTAAGTCTTTTTGCTAAACATCAAGGGCCTGGGATATGTCATTAAGCACTCATGTATTGAACTGCTGATTTGTAAAGAGCACCCAGATGTCCTCCTTTTGCAGAAATCCCAACTGATTAATTGACTTAAATGCAAATGGATTAAGCATTATTCTTGTTATCCTGGATCCTCAAAATCAAGGGGCCCTGCTGTTATCCTCACACAGAGATGCCCTTTCCGAACAACTGATAGATTAACAGTCTGTTGAGGTTGATACTAAAGGCACATTGGACCCAAATCACCTTACTATTGGCTCTATATATGCTCCAAATGAGGGACAACTGCAGTTTCTAACAATAGTGTTGAAAGTGAAGTGATTATGGGTGGCAACCTAAACATCATACCTGATACCCAATGGGATGTCTCTGGGTCCCATGCATCAAGGTATCCCCTTCCTCTAAGTTGTCCAACCATACTGCTAGTCACACATTCTGTTATATGTGGTAGGCTCTGCATTCTCACAACTGATACTATCTGTTGTTGTTTTCAATATGCAAAAAGATTTAGTCTTGTATAGATCTAGTCCTCCCCTTCTCTTCACCGAAGAGCTGCTTTGAAACAGCAGAAACAGGGTGTATCACAACGTTAGCTCACACACCATTGTCTATGCCCTTGTCAATGATTGATCATGATAGAAGTGTTTTTTTTTTCCTTTCACTTACACCCTGTGCTTTTGACTGATTGGCTAGTAAGGAACAACTAGAAAAGGGCCTAGATGAATTCTTTCAATTTAACCATCTTCCTGAGACATCGATTGAACTGTTGTGGGACTGTGATAAAGGGAGCTTGTATTAAAGAGTCTTCCAGACTGAAAAGATTGAGTAGCAGCCTGAGACTAGCCTTTGTTAGAAATTGCCATTTTAGAAGCTGAACATAAACACACTGGCAGCATTAAAATTTACCAAAAACTATTGAGCAAGAGAAGTGAATTGGTTGCTGCAAACACTGGCGGAGGAAGAGGAGAGGGAGCGCACTGCCCCCAGCAGTGCGATCCCGGTGGGGTGCCATCACGGCAGCCCCCCCCCCCGCCCACTCTGGGCGGCACGCCCCCACAGGTGGCATGGCACGCCCGCAGGACGCGTGCCATGCCCCCGGGATGCGCCCCAGCCCCGCCTGCTCTCCGCCCCCCGGTGCCAGAGCATGAAGCTCCGCCACTGGCTGCAGAGATTCATACAGTACACAAATCCATAGGCTAAGATGTACTGTGAATTTGGCAATAAAAGCTCTAAGCTTTTAGCCAGAACATTATGTAAAAGCAAAATCACTAGAACCCAAGTCACCAAGGTTCAGAATGCTAAAAGTGAGATGTGTTATAGAAATAAGGATATTTGACAAATGTTTGCAGGATATTATACAAACCTTGGTAAAGGGCCATATAAGCAAATAAGAAAGCTCCTGGCATTGATGGGCTTGGGGGAGAGTTTTCGAAGGTGTTTAGAACCAAGTTGATACCATTTTGGCATTTTTGAGGAAGTGGTGGTCCCACTCTAGGCTGCATCACTCTAGGCTGTTATCCAAGCTGCTATCACTCACTGGGCAGATAAGAGCACAAACAGCTTTCAGAATACACTTCGTTTTGGAACCATTGCATGCTGAGGTCGCCACAAGACACAATCACAACCATGCAGAGAGTAGAACAAATATATCACAGCCGATGTGCATTCTGCTCAGCAAAGTGGTTTAGACAAATGAAAGAGAAGGAGATACAGCAGCTACGTTCTATGTACTAAATTGTGCCAAGTCTTTGCTTTTCATCTATAATGATAAAAATCTCTCCAGGTGCAATCTGATATCTTTTCCTGATCAATCCCTAAACAAAGCTCAACAACTCTGAGCAACCCTCCCCCCAAAAAGCTCACCAACTCTTGGCAATGACAATGGGTAGATCAGTGCAAGTATTTTTATAGTGGGAGTAGATCGCAGCCTCTTGGGAGTTAGATGTGCCTGATATACACCATCATGAACTCTCGGGATGCATACACACCATACATTTTAAACCCATTCTCCAAAGAATCCTGGGAACTGTAATTTACCCCTCACAGAGCTACAATTCCCAGTAATCTTCACAAACTACAGTTCCAATTATTCTTTGAGGAGTGTTTTAAATGTATAATGTGTACATAGCCCTTAAGGGAAAGGTTGGGCATGAACATTAATAAACAAACATGTGTAAAATGCACAGGATGCTGCATTTCCCCAGTAAACATTAACAATTTGGAGGAGTGGAGACAAAATTCCAGACACAGGGTTTTATTTAGCACTGCCAGATAAAATGAAGCCAAGATATAGTCTTCTCCACTAATAAATGTACTTATGCAAACATTTATTCTGTGTTGTAACCTTACTAATGGGAGCTTTTACACTTAGATAAGACAGTCCTTAAGGAGGGGGGAAAGGCTCCGGTAATTTCCCACAACTCTAATCCAACATCTTAATTATGGCAGCCAAAGGGATGAGTTATATCAGAGGAAAATTGTTGACGTGTGTCTGTTGTCACTCCTGTCTTTATTCAGTCAAAGCTCCCATTCCATCCATTATTTAACTGGACCATGATTGAGTTTCTATCATCATCATCATTATTAACAATACTGTGTTGTTGTTGTTGTTGTTGTTGTTATACTGCCGCCGCCGCCATGACTGAATTTTGAAGTTGCTCTTATAGTGACAAAAGACAGACATTGGTTAAAAGCCTCCATGTAATGAGATGTATGATCTGAGAAGTATGGAGGAGCAGAGGGAGGATAATCCTGAACAGCAGTTTCTAGAATTGGAGACAACATTAACTTAAGGCTGCCACCCTCCAGATACAAGATAATACAGTTGCCAAGTTGCATATACACATAAAGCTATTGATTACTATTACAGCTCAGAAACTTTTCAGAGCAGTTTACAGTTTAAAAGCTTCTGGAGAACTTTTTAGCTTTCAAGTAGAGAAAGAGTACCTATTCACAACATAAAGACTAATGAGCATGCTTCTTACCTAAAATAAAGTTTGGCCAGATGCTGTAACACCTGCCAAGATTTCCAGTTTTCCACACACATGTGAGCGGGAGGAAATCCAAAGCTGTGTAATAGCTTCTGATTTTTGATTACCTAATTGCAGGGTTGTTAGCTTAAGGAGAAAGCCCATAAAAAGAGTGTCAAGGTGTTTTTAGCTGCACATCATTGCTAACAATCATTGGCGCCTTCCCAAATCACTGTTTCCATGTTGAGTGGCAACCACTTTGCCACCCAGAAAATAACCTCTACTACTATTCAAACATCCACTTATTCTCAAGCTGCAAATAATAAATAAAACAAAATAATAATAACCAATAGCTCTCCAATGCTTTCCTCATTCAAACTCTTCACCTTGAACTCAGAGCAACCTCAAGGTTCCCTCTGAGACACGTTGACATATTTCAAGCTTCAGCCAAGTTCAGAGGATTGAAATAGAGAAACAAAACTATGCAGTAAACATACCTCACACCTTCTCCCTTTTCTCTGTATATATATATACCTCTTGCTTCGGAGTACAGACTTACATACTAGTCAGTGCATCTGACTTTTCCAAGCTTCTCAACATTCAGTATTATTTCACTAGCATGTTATAAGAGAAAGCTGGTTGGGTATTTCATGAATAAGGTAAAAGGTAAAGGTACTCCTGCCCGTAAGGGCCAGTCTTGACAGACTCTAGGGTGGTGCGCCCATCTCACTCTAGAGGCCGGGGGCCAGCGCTGTCCGGAGACACTTCCGGGTCACGTGGCCAGCGTGACATCGCTGCTCTGGCGAGCCAGAGCCGCACACGGAAATGCCGTTTACCTTCTCGCTAGTAAGCGGTCCCTATTTATCTACTTGCACCCGGGGGTGCTTTCGAACTGCTAGGTTGGCAGGCGCTGGGACCGAACGACGGGAGCGCACCCCGCCGCGGGGATTCGAACCGCCGACCTTTCGATCGGCAAGCCCTAGGCGCTGACGCTTTTACCCACAGCGCCACCCGCATCCAAGTACAGAGTGCTTTGGAGTACAGACTTACATACTAGTCAGTGCATCTGACTTTTCCAAGCTTCTCAACATTCAGTATTATTTCACTAGCATGTTATAAGAGAAAGCTGGTTGGGTATTTCATGAATAGCCCCTCCTAAATAGTTATTTTAAAAAATCATGAGAAATTAAACTTTACTGAAATATATAGTCTTGAAAACTGTATAGTATTCCAGTTGGAATAAGAATAATATGCTTGGGCCAAACATAGCTAACTATGAATTGATAGCTTGGGATGTCGCCTATTTTATATTATTCAACATGCAATTGGATTTAATAAAGAAAGCTGCCAGACTTGTGCCTTCACTTCTAAGCGCACACCCACACACACATCCATCACTCACATGAGAGCACAGTGCCAAAAATGTGTGTCTTTCGAGGTAGCAATCTCACAGGAGCCAGGTGACTTGCACGAAACCACAGGCCCCCAAAACAGGGTGTTCTGCTTAAATCAGGACAGTTGAGAGGTATGTCAATAACCACAAAACATAGGTAGTTGATCTGTTTAACAGGAAAATAACATAGTATTCACAATATGTTGGTTAAGCAGGTCAGTTAACTTTCTATTCCCTCTAAGAATGTCCCCAAAATTAGAATATTAATTTTCTCCCTCTCATTCACATTATTTTTATGACATTTAAATATTCAAACTTTCTTTTAAGACCTAGATTAACTCCAGGTATCCCCATTAGCCATATTTCAGCGATGGGCAATGTCCATTGCAAATAATAACTCAGACCGGACACCTCAGCTAGGGAAAAAGAATCTCCAGCCAGCAATGCGTAATGAAGAAAGAATTGATTTAAATGCCCAAGAGTAAGAACAGATACAAGGACTGCAAATATCTGCTTCGATCCAAAATCATTCTTCAGAACTATGACTTTTCAAGTGAATCCTTATAATACTGTCCCTGCTTTTTACCTGGTTACGTTAAAGCAGAGGGTTCTTGCATAACAAACAAATGTCACCTACTCTTTTATTTTCTTTCTTTAGGAAGGAGCAGTTTGCAAATGAGAAAATGCCATTCCTGCATACAGCAGTCTACTACTGCATTATTCCTTTCTCTCCCCTTCCCCTTGCAAGGTGTCCCAAGGAAAAGATGTCAGACAGGTAATGATTTTTCTCCCTCTAGAGTCTGTGCCTTGTCAGATTCCTAAAGCATTTAAATTGGTGACTTAGAAGGCTCCTTCCACCCCCGCCCCCCCAAAAGAACCAGTCTGTGACATGCTTTTAAACTTCTGATAGCCAATCAAGGTTACTTTGTCAGAGGCAGCTCTTGCCCTTGATGCTAAGTGACTGTGCATTTTTATTCATTTGCAAGCAAGGCCCCGCAGAAGAAATTGTTACATCTACCAACAAAATTGTGTAAGCCTGAAAATACGGTACTTGCATGAGTTAGTATTCACTGGAGCCTGAGATGAGAATGCTAAGAGGCCAAGTATGGCATTGTGACATAAAGATGTAATGGGTTTATATTGTATATAAAATGTTAGAGCCTCCTTGACTGCAAAATAGCCTTCTTGGCAAAACAAACCTGCACCGGAGTAAAAAAAAAAGTGAAGCTTTCCAAATTAAATTGACTTTTGTTCCAGCAATGCACATTGTGAAACAATTAACACTTATTCTATAGTTTCTGTTTTGAACTGAACTCAGTTTTGTTTTGTTTGCCAAGGACTAGCTAATTGTCTTAATCAGCTCTCAGCTGTTCTCTTTCCTTTCCCTCCCCCAACAAAAGCAACGTGAGAACATTTCACAGGGAATCTGGCCATTCTTGACTCAGAAAATTATTTATTTACAATATTTGCACCCCAACTTTCATAAAATAGTAAGGTGGCTAGCAACAAAATCAAGAAATGATTTAATCATTTAAAATATCAGTTATATTAAACATTAAAACAATAGTTTTTAAAAAAGCCTATCAAATCAGTAGATTAAAGCTAATTTTAAAAGTTGTCTGCAAGCCAAAATCCTTCTTAAAAGGGGAAGGTGGTTTTTTTTGCCAGCTTCTGCAAGGACATCTAAGAGGGGCTGAGGCATGCCTCCTAGTCGAGATGGAGACCCAAAGTCTAGATGCAGCCACAGAAATGACTCTTCGGTTCTAACCATCTTAAGAGATGTTGGAACACAGAGGAGAACATCTTAGGATGATCTCAGTAGGTGGGCAGACTTGCACCAGTGCAAGTGATCTGTTCTTTCCCACATGATATTTCAATATAACACTAGACTGAAGTTCTTGTTTCTGTTTAGGTGTGCTTAGCCAAGGTTGGAGTTCCATAATTTACATGCCAGGTTGACCATTTCTATGGACCACAGTAGACACCTGATTTTGCGTATCTAGAGCGTAGCCTATCACATGCAGGAGCCACATCCACTGGACCACACATTATTGCCTCTAGCCTTGCTCACTTTTGCCTCTGGTCATACCATTGTCATGTGAACCCCCCAAAGCAGTTATGCATGACAGAATGTGACCCCTAGGCTATAAAAACCTGGGAAGTAGTCACAGCAGCTCTTTATTTTCTCAGCTCCACAGCTGCTGTGCCTTGCTTTCCTTTGGTCAGTGCTTCTCCTCCATCTATGATGGGACATACCTAAAGTTTTGCCTGCTATAGCAGGCAGAAAAAGGAGAAAGGGTAAGAAAATCTAGGGAGCATAGTAGCTTCATATTCTTTCTTAGTGCCCCAGAACTTTTAAAGAGACATGCACCATCTCCGGGTGAAGACCTGGCAGTCTGAATTTGTGCTAAGATGATTGAAGGTATCCGATACAAATCCATTAACAATAGTTAATGTCTTGCAGTGATTAATTTGAAGCCCTGTGCCCCTTTTTGCCATAATTCTATCTCCCAGCTACATTTGTGCCTCCTTTGTGATTAATGAACATAGAACAGAGAGATGCAGTACATCGTGCAAATTTTGCCTTCTTCTGCCAGTTTCATCTCTACTTAGCCATTCTCATTTATTATCTCTAAATACAGGATGCAACTCAATGTGAGCCAAGACACATGCATGATATAATTAATAGTATTGATCAGCATTTCATTAAATCAAGGCCTCTCATTCTTCCTAGGAAATGAAACACATTTTCTGGAGATCCAAAACCACTAGCGGCAGTACTTTAAGAAAACAGACCAAATGAAATGGGCAAACTAGATTTGTGTCATATTTATGGATGAGCATAACATTAACAGGCAATATTTGTAACTTATCACAGTCCAGATTACAGTAAACAGAGGATCTAATCATCATGGCCTTAGGAAGAAAGGGAAGAAAATATATGCTAGCTGACAAACATATACCATAACAGATTTGCAAAGAACAATCCAATAAATTGGATTAGGTTAGGAATAGCAGTGGCCACTCTCTAACTTTAGGAAGTCCTAAGACACCTTCCTGAGAAAGAGGCTTATGGCAGCAGGAAAGTTGTGCCTATTGGGCCTGTATTTCCTTATTACACCTGCTGCTTCTCATTTTTACAACAGTCATTCTTCTTGTTGCTTTGCTGATCAGTCACCATTACGCTTTTTGCCCTGGGAAGCAAGGATGTAGTGCAGGATATTTCTGAGAAATCTGACAAGTAGGTGTTGCATCTGAACAAAATGTTCCCAGGCAAGGTATAAGAAGGGAATGAGCTGACAGCAAGTAATTTAGAGGAGTTACAGAAGGTTTGGACGAAGCTTCTCCAACCTAGTGCCCTCCATATGCTTTTGAAGTAAAACTCCCATCAGCCCCAACCACCATTGGTCAATAGCCATGGATGAAGAGTCCGACAATATATGGAGGGGACCAGCTTAAAAAAGGCTGGGTTAAATAAATTCATGGTGGAATAAATTCACAAATCCCACCCCCTCTTTCTGTCTCCCCCGCCACCTTTGGGAACCTGAGCTTCTCCTATGTTTCTATGCAACCTAATCAAATTATGGCTTTCAGAACCACATATATGCTGATGACACCCAACTGTACCACTCTATGCTCTACCTACCTGATATTTCTGTTTGGGTGCTTCATCATCCTTATCACAAGTACAATACATCCAAGACAATGTCACAATCCAGCCTGCTGAAGAGTCACAAAGACTGTATTTGTCTCCTCTCTTTCATTTGCTCCCCATATTCAGACTGTTGCCAAGTGAAGACACCCCTTCCTCTGCCCCTTCAGCAAAAGCTTTCATTTGTACCCTGACCCAGTCTCTTTGATTAGCATGACCTTCTCATCTGACTCCCCTCATCTCTATCCAAAACTGCTACTGAAATCAATCTCGTCACTCTAGCCATGTGACACCCCTCCTTAAATCCCTATACTGGCTTCCAAAACACAATCCCTTCATCCGTACCTTCAAGGACCTCCCTTTATCTCTCTGCGCCCACATTCTGATACACAAACACAGTTGTGTTGTGGTCTTATATCATTCTTTGGAAATTTTATTGAATATTGTAAAAAAAATTTACTCCTATATAAAATTGCTTAGATACCGTTATTACATTAGGCAGTATTATTTTTGTATTAAAAAATAAATATCTGCTAACAAACATTGCTCCTCCAGCTCAATCAGCCGCAACTCTCCACAGAACTCCTTCTTCCTTGAATTGCAAAATACTGGAAGAAATCAAACATTTCCACTGGCTTGGCAAACCTTGGTTGTGATATTTTTAAAAAATACGAAAGATTCTGGGGAAATAAGCTATACTCACAGATAGTTTGAGACCCTTCTTGATAAACTGGAACAAAATTAAACCATAGGCAGTTGTTTGCTGAGATATATTAAACATTGTATAATACTTTTTTCCAATATAATCTTTTTTTCTGGAATAATAATACATATGGAGACACACTACAAATTCAAATGCTGAGTTATGAAAGCTATGAAAACTACAAGGAGGCTTTGTGGGGACGGGAACTTAATGGGGAAACAAACAACACCCAAAAATTCAATGACCATTGAACATACTCAGTGGTCACAGAATGGTAATGACAGAAGCAAACCAGCAGTAAATCATACTGTGCATGTTGGAGTTAACTCTTTACTAGCAAGAACAGGATCGGCACAGTCTTGGCAGAGTGCCCGGCCTACTGAGCACAAGAACTCGTGCCTGGTAGGCCTTTAGTTGCTAAGAGTACACAGCTGTCTATGTCTTCTTCTCTCCAGGGTTTTGCCAAGCAATCAGAGATAGCTCTTGCATGCTTGTTTTGCTCCTTCCACTTCATACATCTTCTGGTTCTGGGAGGCCAAGGGGAGGGGAGCTTATTACAGCAGAAGAGGGAGACACCCGTGACTCTTCACCAGCCTGACTCCTCTCTGCCTCTTAGCCTCTCTCCTCCCACCCTCCTGCTTCAAGCTTCTGCTTCTGGACATTTCTCTCCCAGAGTGTCCCAGCTCACTAGCCCCTGTTACCTCTTCAGCTTCTGACACTTCCTCTTCCCAGTTTTCTCCCTTTTCTCCCTGTGATCACTCATCATTGTCCCACCACCCCAGGCTCTGAGCCTTCTTCCCTTGCTGGTTCCCCAGCTGTTTCCTCCCACCATTCCTCTGCATCCAACCAGTCTATGTCAGATATACATATATCTGTTGAAGGGGCAGTAACAGAAAGCTGGGTGGGGAGCTGGAATAGAGTAAGCTGAAAGACAGGCTGGCTTATTGAAAATAGTCACTCCATGCTGCACCATTTTTTTGAAGGTCACACACATGCATGTGTATTTCTTTTTTATACTGGAGAGGTACGACACATGGAGACAAGTGCTTAACTAGGTGGACCTTGGCCTGATAGAACAAGCCAATTCTTTTTTTAAAAAAGAAATCATGACTAAATGGGTTACTTTGTAACTAGAGGAAGTTTGGTTGAGGTGGCATAGCTAAGGAACTGGTGCATGTCCACATTTGACATCACTGTTGTACAACAGATTAGTGATCTAACAGTCTTAACGGTTTCCTGTAATGCTACAAATATTTAGAGCTAATGGGATACAAGCCCGCTCTCCTCATTGATGGTAATGGATCAGGACTGCCACCTCATGGTAAGCAGGACAGTTTAAGATGAGGTGAATTGCAGCAGAGCATTACAATGGCTTAAAGTGTTTAAAGAGGGATAAACTGAGTTTTCTTTTAAAGAAAACTTTGCTAAGCGTATGCCCTAAGAAAGTAATCAATGTAAATTTGCACATTTTAATTCCTAAGGAAACAGACAGGTTTGTGATTAATATAAAAGGCAGCATAATATGCAGAGTCTACATGCAAATTTATTGCACAGAGCTCATGGCAGTCCCCGGGCTTCTCCGGCAGTTGTAGATTAACCACTGGCCTGACACGCCAAGCAAGCAATTAACAGTAAATGCATTTTCTCCTTTGAAATATTTAGTAAGTTTCTTGCCAGTAGAATTCCCTCATCAGTTTGATAGCCTAAAAGTGCTCACCTGTGAATTTTCCTATCCCATAACAAGCCTTAGTCTACCTCAGTTTCTCATATTACAAGAGGCAGAAATCGTTTAGGCCCTGTGTTTACTTTGAGTCCTTGGGACTCTGTTCCCTATGAACTTGGGTCAGAGGGAGGGAGAGATAAAAATCTAGGTACTCCATAGAGGAGAAATTACTTTGACTATGACAGAGTAAAGGGAGACATTTTTTAAAATCAAAAGACAAAGACTCTCCTCCCTGAAAGAGAGGGGAGTGGTTGTGGACGGGAGCCCGAACACCGCTCCTAGCAGGGGGCGTTGCCCCCTGCCTCCAGCTCACCTGGCTGGCACTCACGCCCCCCCCCCCCGGTGGCCATCCAACCAGGTGCCATGGGGGGGGGCGTGTCCAGCAGCCTTTATGCTGCAGTGCCAGCCTCTCCTCCGGGGAGGGAGAGATAAAAATCTAGGTACTCCATAGAGGAGAAATTACTTTGACTATGACAGAGTAAAGGGAGACATTTTTTTAAAATCAAAAGACAAACAGCTTTTACATTAGGAAGCCGTTTAAGCGCCAGCAAACCTCTTTTGGAATCTGGCAATTAGCTTGTATGTATAATCAAGATTCAAGTTCATTTCTGTGTTAAACAAACATTGAAATCCACATCCTTGTCAAATACCTTGGCTTGTTCAACAACCAACCCTGGAGCCCTATGACCACAAGTTCCGGAGTGAAGGTAACCACTTAGAGCCAGTTTACTGGCCATGATATTAAATGTGTGAATCCAATTGATGTGCAGAGTTTTTATGATGTAAATAAAAAAAGCAGTCATGTGGAAGCCTGAGCAGCCTTGGGATTATATGGTGGGCAAGGGGGAGAGAGATTAAGTCTTTATTTCCCTGCCACAGTCCTGACAAAAATGGCCTTCCCGAAGGTACTGCTTGCATTTCAAGCGAAGTCACCATTGGCAGCTTTCCTTGAAATACAAACAGCAACTTCAGATAGGGGATTTTCGTAGCAAGGTAGTCAGGACTAGGTCAGGGAAGTAAAAGTTTCACTACACATCATGGAGAGGCCAATCTCCACAGCTGCTGTGCCTACTGCCCCTACCTTGCCTCCTTTAATGCAAAAGAGCTTGCAGGTACCAAGTGTGTGTTGTACCCTGGTTTAGTGCTGAAACCCGCAAGGAAAATAGGACAGCTGGCAGACCACGGACAGCTCCAAGTGAGCAACTTGAAAGCTGACTGAGACTTTGTCTCTGTCTCCAGACTACCCTCCTTCAGGCTCCACCCACTTGAGAAAACTTCAGAGCCTTAAAGGGCCAACCATCTAGCCTGAAGATGGGCTCCCCTCCTTTGTTCCATAGCCTCCCTCCCAGTGGTGTTGCTAGCCGCTCAGACAGCACAGAGCTTGCAGGCAGTCCACCCGCCACCTCCCCCTCAGCTGTAGGGCAGAAGCCTGAAAGAGAGGCGGGAGGCGGCGGGCAGACACAAGCCACATGCTGCCGTTTGGGCAGTGCAGAGCCTGAAGGCGTCCAAGCCACCGTGTCACTCCCAGGAAAGACGGGTGGCTCGGGTGCACTGCAGGCCCCACAGCAAGTGTGGTGCCCAGTGCCGCCCACAGCCCCTAGCTACGCCTCTGCTCCCTCCTGATGCACTCCTGGAGCTGCTGGACTGATCATGCGTGGTGGGGGTCATTTGGTTCTTCAGGCTCAGGAGAAGATGTTTGCAAGGGTCCACGCTCTGGCCTTATAGGCCCTGGTGGTCTGAGAGGCTCCTCTGGGAGTTCTTGTCCAACTGCCTCTGGAGCAATCAATTCCCTATTTTCCAGTCAGTTCCTGGTCTTGACCAAAACCTGGCTCCCCATCTGATGCCTCCAACTCTGTGTCCAGATCACTGCTGTATACAGGGGGTCATTATACTTTGGCTATGAAGAGACTACAGACACACACACCCTGCAATCTGACACACATCATTCACTCAATTATTAAAAGCTTCAGTGCATCCACACTTGGGTAACATGTGGTTTTATGTTGCGTGTTTTCCCTTTTCAGATTATTCACAGATCAGGGAATTCTAATTATTTGGGGGGGGGGAGTACTGGTTGCCACTTGGATGAAGAAAACACAATGTGAACATCAGAGCAAAAAAACCCACACAACCATACACACACAGGATGCATTGTATTCACTTTAAACTGCCTTGTATACATGCCCTTAGTGTTGAAGGGCCCATAGCATCACAGGTGTTTAAAAACAAATGGAGGGTGTGGAGTCACTGGAGGGAGAGATGTGGCATAGAACTGGGAGACTGCCCCAGGAACAGAAATTACAACTTTGGGCACTAATGTGAAATGAACAGAAAGAGGTGGGAGTCATGGATTTAAAAGCTGGATGTGTTAGCTGAGCAAGGTGGTATAAAAACAGGCTGTATTGCTCATGGTCACACTAATCTTACCTTGTTTGAATCACAAAGTGTATTTGTATTGGGCACAGAAACAAAGTACTGCATGTTGCTATTTGCAAAGAGACAACATTATGGTAATAAATTAGTAAACCATTTTAAAAAGAGATTAAAAAGAGACCACCGATTTTTTGTTTCAATAAGTCTACTTCTACAACATGAAAATCTATTTCATTTCATGATCAAACAAGATGTGTGCATTCATTATACACATTTCATGACAACCTACTTTGAAAATTAACCCACGGTTTCAAAAGTTCTAAATAACCTTAATTAAGAGACTGAGAAGGGATAGCTCAGAGGAGCCATTACTAACATTTTGATCGAGTAGCTCATTAGTTATCATTATGTAACTGGTCCAAGTTTTGCTCCAAAGGGCATAAATTATTCCATAGCTGCCTCCAAAATGGAACCTAGACTCACGTTTTCAGGCTTATCTATAAAGTATACCAAAACCACAAATCCAAAAAGCCAGAGTGCAGGTATCGCTGTAGCAAGTTAGTATTCTGGACTCAAGACTGGTGGGGACGCACCAGTTAATGTGCCTACAAGCTAGAAACTACCCTGTGAGGTAGGTTAGACTTTGTCAAGGTCACCCTAAAGCTTTCTAGCTTGTAGGATGACCTTGATAAAGTCTAACCTACCTCACAGGGTAGCTGTGAAGATAAAAGGGGAATGCTACCTATATATGCCAGCCTGCATGCCTTGTGGAAAAGGCAGGATAAAAGAACATTCAAGGAGAACATATTTAGGTTTTAAAAACTTACATCCATTATATTTAGGATCTCATTAATCCAAACCTTATATTCTTTAATAAGAATGTGATTTCAGACTGGGAAAGCTACCAATGTTTATTTCGAAGGATCACTAACATTCTACGTTCTAGTCTTTAATAATCCATATCTTAGAGCACACTTTCCCATTCTGGCAGCCTTCAGATGTTTTGGACTACAAAACCCATGGTCGGGAGCCTGGGGCTAATGGGAGTTGCAGACCAACAACTTCAAAAGGCCATCAGGTTGGGGAAGGCTGCCTTAGAGTAGGAATGACTGGCCCTCTGGTGGTATAAGAGCTGGTTATCAGCCCCAAAAGAGGTTTTTACCTGATCCCCACTCCGTTTTAAACAGCATGGTCCCCCCAAAAAATGCACATATTTGAAGTTGTATGAAATAAAGAAATCCTAGCTACACTTTTAAGCTTATAACTCCCTTTTGCATTTTGTATACAATATGTGGGACTTGCAGCAAAAAGTCCCAGCATGGAATACTCCAGTTGAGGGTTCCAGCTAGCTAGCTAGCTAGCTAGCCAGCCAGCCAGCCTTCTTTCAGGATACATTTCCCAGTCCCTCCTGGTTTTCCATTCCTGCCCATGATAGACATCAGTATTCTGTGGCCACTGGGCATGATCAATTCGAACTGGACAGCATGATTGGTTGTTTTTCCTTCTTCCTCTTAAAATTTTATTTTCCCTTAAAGTTATTTTTCCCCTGACTCCTGCTCATATCTCTCTTCTTTTTTGTGGATACTAGTGTTTTGACTTCATAAGGATCCACATTTTGAGAGTGAATGTATAGTATATTGTATATTCTCCAGCTAGGACTGAGGATTTGTGCTGTACTCAACAATGGTGTAGTTCCGCTACAAGGTGCCAACTTTATTACGGAACCTGACCAATGATGAAGGTGTTGGTCTTTGCAGAAAATGTTGTAGCATTGGACCCCTCCCTGAAGAACTGATCACTCAGGTTTACTTTATTTATCAGGCAAATTCATAGCCTGCTTTTGAAAAAATTGTTCTCCAAGCAAGTTAGACTGAAAGAAAATTGCATGTCGACAAAATTATTTCAACAACCAAACATAACAGTGAGCTTAAAAATAGAAGGCAGACATGAAAACATATGCTGCAACCCTATACACAATTATCTATAAATAAATCACACTAAGACAACAAGGATGTACCTCCGAGTAGCCTTGCACAGGGTTGCACTGCAGAGAAAAATATTGACAGCTCATTTAAAAGTCTCCTGGATCTGCCAGAACTTGAAGATCTTGGTTATTCCCAGAGGTTGAGCTGTGACAGGCGGGTGGTCACTACTCAACATCAAAACTATTCTGTTCCAGAGCATTCAGCACAGCTGTTTCACCTTCTGCATATTTAAAAGTAAAAAGGTGACTGCAAAATACTGGCAGACTCCAGACCATGACTAAGTAAGTCTTTTCTTAAACTCTTGCCTGCAGCATGAGCTAAGTAATTGGCTTTAGCTAAGCAACTGCCCTGAGCTTTCAAACGCAATCCTGCAATATCAGATTAATACTACTGACCTACCTTATAAGATTGTTGTAATAATCAACTGAAATGATGCATGAAGAGCATTTTGAACATTGTAAATTGCTATGCAAATGTTAAATAGTATAATCTTATTACTAAAAAGCTTCTGAGAAAATTCTTTAAACTACAGAAGAGTGAATCCAAACCAAGGGGGGAAAACACTCCCAAATAAAACCGTATGATATAAGGGACCTAAAGGTTATTTCACTAAACAAATCCCCAGCTTTTAGATTAATCTCTTATACACAAAGTAATTTATAAATATCCAGATAGGGGAATGTCTTAAAAACTTTCCTCCTTTTATTCTAGCAGTGTTCATAATGGTAATCATTTTCTTTTCAAACAAGCATTGAGAAGGAAAACACATTAAAAAGATCACAGTGAAGCCGCTAGAGTATTATTGCTACCATTGGAATATCAAAGAATTTCGCAAGCACTGAGGATTTATTGTCATACGAAAACATTCAAATGTTAATGATACCAATCTGCAATAGGATATTCTCCCTTTGATTAGATGCCATGCATCAATCTGACACCCTTAATACTTTTCAGTTAGGCTGAAAAATGAAATCAATTTTAAATTACATTACACAGTATGCCTGCTGGTTAATTTAGAAATAAAATTATTTCCTTATAAATCTTGAGACGATCAACTAAGCAAGTGTAAATAGCCCAAAATAAAAGTTTCTCAAGGGGTTGTACTTCTGAGGTTGGTGTATTCTTTTTAAAATAGTAATAGTAACACTTCTAAGCTCAGAAATTGGGCATTATGGGAGATGTGTGGCTGCCATAAATTTTGCGGTGTGCTTCTCCAACCAAACAACATGCACAGAAATACATTTATTGGGGGAAGAGTTGCATAAGCACCCACATATTGATGAAAACAGCATACAAAAATACATTGTATGATGTGGAGGTGTAATTATCCAAAACTACACAGGAAAATGGGTTTATTAGAAGAAATGCTGGTGAATTTTTAATAATTTTTTTGATTAAAAATGCACAAATTGCTACAGAAATGTGGAGAAGTGAATTTAAGATTGGAAAAATGAGGGACAGAAAGAAGCCAAAACTTGACAGATTTGTCCATCCCTCTTACTGCCCGAAAGAACAGGTGCTGGTCATTGGGAGGCAGCAGATATATAAGGAAGTTGCAGGTGGGACTGGAGAGTCTTAACTGAACTGATTAAATTTCACCCTAAGAGGTTCTGCTGTTGATCATTCCCTATTGCTAAGCATGGATAATTTATGTGAATCCTTTTTTGGATTCAGATATGAAGCGCTGGCGCTTTGTGCAAAATGACATTTCTGCTGAATTGCAGTTCTGCCTCTGCTTTGATCTATAGGGCTCGGTGTGTACAATCGCTCTTCAGAGATATACAAATAGACAGTCAAGTTGCAGGAAGATGACACACAGCAAAAGTTATGTCGATTAAATGTAATTACCATGCGCACATTTTACTTTAGTCGTTTGGAAACGACAAAAAGCGGCTGCAAAATTAAAGTGAAGTTTCAAAAGAGAGGAGTGGGCAAAGAATCTCAGCCAGCTGGGCTTTGCTGGCCAAACCATTACAAAATATATCCCAAGCCGTTTCCTGAAGATCAACACAACTCACTCATCAAGTCTGCAGGAATGAGGCACTTCATTTCTCCCAATTTGAATCAAGTTGTGGAAAACGATGTGCAAAATCCTGTATGTCCTTAAAGGAGGACAGCTAATGGATAAAGTTGCTTCCTTCCCACAAATGATTCTGGCATCTGCTATTCTGAAGGCTAGAACTGGATATAATGGCATAAGCTTATTGTCCAGCTAAGTTACCATTGTGCTTCCACGAATACAAGCTGATCAGTAGCCTATACCTGGCTAGCACCACCATCAAACCAGCTCTGTTATAAGATTAAAAGAACTCCAAACAAAGCAATAATAACACACCCACTGCAAAAGCCATGGCAATTGCATGCTCCCAGCAGTCATAATGTCATACCCTGATAATTCCCCAAGCAATTGCCAAGGTTACTATATTGTAATGTTACCCTTTTATTATGGGAGCACTTAACCCACAATTGCCCTAAGCTTCTTTTATGATTCTTTAATGCACAGAAGCCCTGTTTAGCTGTTCCAATATCTCACAAAACAAGCACATTAGCTCTGCCTCCCCTCCCTGGCACCCATCATGTGCTGGAGGGGAAATTCCTGAAAGGGGGAACTTTTCTATGCAAGCAGGTTCCCCACCACACAGTTTAGAATCTGAACCTTCCAGGATTCTAACATGTGTGGAAGGAACATAAGAGAAGCCCTCCTGGATCAGCCCAGTTCATATAGTCTAGCCTTTTCATAGAATTGTGGAAATGTAGAGTTGGAAGGGATCCAAGGGTCATCTAATCCAACCCCCCTGCAATACAGGACTCTCAACTAAAGCATCTATGACAGATGGCCATCCATCCTCTGCTTAAAAACCTCCAAGGAAGGAGAGTCCAACCTGCCTCCCGAGACAGTCCATTCCATTGTCCAACAGCTCCTACTGTCAAAAAGTTCTTCCCAATGTTTAGTCAGAATCACCTTTCTTGTAACTTGGTTCAGGTCCTACCCCTCAAAGCAGGAGAAAACAAGCTTGCTCCAAAAGTCCATAAACAGGAGCTGAGGGTAACAGCCCTCTCCCCATTTGTGATCCCAAGCAACTGAAATTTCAGGTCAGTGTGAACATACACCTTCATGATGTAACCAAAGTGCCTTCTATACAGGGCTTTTCCCTTTGAAATAGTCATCCTTTTTAAAAACAAAAATAGAACATCCAAATGACACTGTTATGAGCCTACTGATACTTATTCCAGTCATTTTTGTGTTGTCCTCTGTTTTTTTTCTCAGACTCCACAGCCAGTGATTTTTTGGTAATAAAATGCAGCTGTGGCACCATTCAATCTAGTATGGACAAGCAAAACTTTTAAGGGTAATTTTCCTTTATTTGCAGGTTCAGTCCATTTTACTGCCAATGAATGCAAGTGGGGTGCTTCTTAGTGATGAGCAACGTCTTAATTTCCCCTTGAATAGCCTCCCTTAATTGCTTTGGTGCCAGTTTCTGTTCCTGCGTACTAGGGATGTTTGTTATTGGTTTCCTCTCATTATTCCTCTCATTTCTATAGTGAAATAGTGCTTTTATACTACCGTTGTACCTCTACTTATGTATCCCTCTGGATACAGAATCTTCGGATTACAGCCACGGCAAACCCGGGAATGTATACTTCTAGGTTTCGCCGTGCACACATGTGCAGAAGCACTCAATCGTGCCACATGCATGCACAGAAGAACTCAATCACGCTGCACGCATGCACAAAAGCGCACCTCTATTTACATAATTTTTGCGGTGCAAATGGACCCCCGGAACGAATTAAGTTCGTATCCGGAGGGTCCACTGTATCACAAAGTTGGAGCAGGAATAAAACTGAGGGGAAGCTCATAATTTCTCCCCGCAAGAACTGAAACTGACATCGGGGTAATTAAGAAAGGCTATTCAAGAAGCTCTTTTAATCAGAAATTTCCACCTGCACTCAACAGGAAGCAGTAATACAGGCCAAACCTACAAGGAAGTTTTTGAAAAAGAACGAAAGAGAAAGAAAGAAAGAAAGAAAGAAAGAAAGAAAGAAAGAAAGAAAGAAAGAAAGAAAGAAAGAAAGAAAGAACTAAATAGAAATTACTTTTCTCAAATAGCGTAAGCAGATCTAGACCAGGAGGGGTCCACAACCCAGCATCCATGGGTACCAATGCTACCACAGAGCACCTGTCAAGCTCTTTAATCCTCACCTGGACACCAGCCACAAATCCAGTATGGTCTTCACTCTCCTGCCCACCTTCTAGGTTTAATTGGCTAGCTGATTTGGAAAAGAGGAAAGAAAACTGTTCTCTCTGCTGGTGCCGTCCAGTTAGAAGAGAGAGGGCAGTTCTAATTGGATGCCACCAGCTGAGAGGACACAGAGAGAACAATTGTAATTGGAGGCTACCAGCAGAGGGCAACAGCTCCCAGCACAGATAGCAATAATCTAGCAAGCTCTTCTTAATCTCAGTTACAATTCCTCTTCCAGACCGTTGTGGGAAAGCAATGCATCAGCTCTAGTGTGAAGCAGCCAGACATCTTTTTGCATGGATCCCAATCAGAATGTTTTAGGAGGAAGAGGGCAGAGCTCAGTTTAATGGTACTTTAGTGATAACAAACTAACCTTAAATGGCTGCCCAAGGGGAACCTTCATTCTGTCCTTGGTCAGTAGCCATGAAACAAGATTGGTGCTCTATCCCTCTTCATCATGTTGTTATACATTTACTGCAGAGTTAATCAAACACAACACACAAGTCTGCCTCACGCAGAGGGCTGATATCATCCAAAATCACCACAACATATCAAGCAGCTATATATCAAGCAATATCTCCAACAACAACGATTAAGGATTTTGAAAAGCTGTGACTGCAGATCTGAATGAAAGGATACTCTGACATCTGCTATTAGCTGGGAGACCAAGGCCTCCTTGGTTGTATATGCGTGCACACATAAAGGCAGGGGGGTCCACCTGCCCAGATCAGACAATACTTCAAGAATTTGTGCCTGAATTTGCTTATTTACCACTTGCCTACATTTCCCCATTTAATCCAGGTTTACCGTTTCCATGGAAAAATCTGGTCAATTAAGCAAAAACAACATGGAAATTGGAAATGGAACAGGCCCTTTCTCCCACCCTCACTAAGCAAACTTATATTAAGCTTGGAAACAACAGAAAGCACCTCAGTAGCTGAGTGAAGTTCTCAAGTGATTCTTGAGGCACTCTGGTCCCAGATCATTTGGGCTGTTAAAGGATAATGCCATCCAAGCACCTTGAACTATATCTGGAAACAACCTAAGAGCTAGTGCCATATGAAAGGTATAATGTGAACCATTCTGTGAGTCTCTGCTATCAATCTGGTTCCGTTTTGAAGCAACTGAAGGTGCAGGCATTCTTTTATTTAAATTTTTATAAACTGCATTTTTATGTAAAGTTTTACAAGGCACTATAAAACAACTCCACGAAGATAGCATTACACTAGTCCAACGCTCAGGCTGTACATATGTCAAGGTTGGGAGAGAATACTATATTCACACACATACATCATCATAACATATAACCTGCATTAGTCGGCTCTGCTCATATGATCCCTCTGTTTTGTGGCTGATGGATCACATGCATAAAACATGGACAAGAGTCCTCCTGACTCATGCTAAAGCTCCAACACACAATATGAGAAAGAGTTCACAAGCCAAAGTTTGCTGTGAAGTCCTGTCAAACAGACAGCATACTCCAGCCTTTTTCAACCTTTGATCCCCAGATGTTGTTGGACTACAACTCCCATCATACCTAGCTAACAGGACAAGTGGTGAGGAATAATGGGAGTTGTAGTCCAACAACATCTGGGGACCCAAGGCTGAGAAAGGCTGGCCTACACCAAAGGTGAGGAACCTGTTATCCACCAGTTGTTGTTGTTGGACTTTAGTTTCCATCAGTCCCAGCCAGCATGCACAGGACAAGTGGTCAGGGTTGATGGGAACTGGAGTCCAGCAACATCTGGAGGGCTGCAGGTTCCCCATTTGTGTCCTTCATGTATATGTGAACAACTTCAGTATATGTATGCAATGTGAGAAGCTTGTCAGACTTGGGACCAACAGGGTGGGTGACTCAGCTTCAGCAAAGTGGAGGGGTTTTTTGCCTACTCTCATCACAGGTGTTACATATAACTGCCAATGCATGTGCTGAAGCAAAATGCACACAAGCCTTTTAGTGTATAAAATATTACACTTACGACAAAGTGTTTAAAACACATCATAGCTGCAATCAGAAAAGTTTTTAAAAATGAAAGTGTTAGAAATTTCCTACTACAGTTGCTTTCATTCTTAGTAATTACCCTGAAGCCAACCCTCACAAACAAACAGTGCAAAGAAGAAAACACAATAAATTTTGAAGTAAGTTCCTTCCATTCTGCATATTTAAGGGTGCAATTTAGCTATGTGGACATTGCTGAATTCTTGGGTTATTGAAATAAAGCAAATTAAAATTTAACACTTTAGGATACAATTATCCATGTTCTAACAGAATGCTGGTACACTACTTACAGCAGGTTTGGACTGCCATCTTCTGGGATCCTGGAAAATTGCCCCATCTTCTGCTACGCAGTGTTTTCAAGGGCTGAAAGTGATGATTCTACATGCTGTGCAGAATCCAGTTGTACAATATAGCTGTAGAATTATTGACTGTGCTTTAGACTCCAAATAGAAGAGTTGTGTTGTTGAGTGCTCCCACACAAACACACACACTTCTTGTAAACTAGCACATCTAGAAAGATTTTCTATGAGATGTTTATATGGGGCAGCACTCAACAATATACCATAACCTCTCCACATAGAGTCTGAAGGGCGGAGTCCAACCTCATTTTGCTACTTCTATACTGGAGGTGTGCCAGCCATCACAACCTGACATTTTCCATTGCAGAGGTAGCGTTAAAAGTATTGGGGCACAAGTAAGGTGGTGAGGGATGTCAAAGACCAGTCCTTTATTTGATAGCTAGTGAAAAGATAAAGAATCATATGACGGGAGAGTCGGTGCAGGCCTTTCTGGAAAATAAATCAGTCTGGGAGAAAGAAGGGAAAGCAATCTGGGGAGAGTGGAGACACCAGCACAGAACAAATTTGGGGGGTAGGGTCACACCACAAATGCAGGCTGTCTGTCTTCCATTGTCTGTCGTTCAAGAAAAAAGATAGCATGGACACTACAGTTAGATATACATAGTTAGAAAAACATTTAGAGGTATAAGGTGACTTGCACTTATGCCCTGCAGTTCTCTTCATTGCTTTCACAGGGGATGCAGGGGGTTTTCTTGAGAAAGCCTCACTAGCTTCATACATCCCAATTAAAAAATAAAAAATAAAAAACCACAGAAATGAGGGAGATGGATGCTATCCCACAACATCACCCAGGCACCTCCACCAGCTTCTGCCTGCCAACTTCATCTGCTAACTTCAGCCTGCCAACTTCCATGGGTTTCATCTATTCATGAATATACACCAGTTTCTTTTCACACGTCACATTCATGCACATATGCACACCACTAGCCCCAACCCCTTTCAAAATCTTAGTCATGCACACAAGCATGCACCAGAACACCAATGGACACAACCACTCATCTTCCACTCACCATTTATTCATATGCATTGCCCAACTTCAATCCACAAATATCCAAAGGTGAAGTTCAACCAGTTTACAACCACAAATATCACTATGTTTCAGCCTTGCAACATCCAAATGAGAACTCCATTGGCTTCCACCCACCAACACCTGCCAGCTTCTGCTAGGTCTACCACTAGACATCACACAGCTTGAACCATGGATATCAGCTGCCTTCAAGCAACAATTCCACACTGCAAGTGAATTTGCCTTATTATTGTTCCATAGCATCCTACAGCCAGATGATCATCTCCGTCCATCTGCCTATTCACCTCCTCCAGGTGGAAGAAGACTGAACGCCACAGCTGTTGCTTGCTGTGTTCTGTTGGGGAAGAGGAAAAGGCCCACCTTCATATTCACTCAGCTGCCATGTACTTTTGTGATGTCACAGGTAGTCTGTAGCCAGTGGCAACAGCTGGAGATGCATCATTATAATCTCTGCAGGCCTCACAATTGTGGGTACATCTCAGCAGTGATTTATTTGTATGCTTGTTTATTGTTAAAAATATTTATAGAAACCAACCTTCATGTGTACTGATACCAGGGAAGGATATACCATAAAATGATTGTAGGAGTCCTTTTTTAGCACAAGGGTCACATTTCCCTCTAGGGACCTCCGCCACACACACACACACACACACACACACACACACGTACAGTAGGCTTCACTCCAGCTATGTAAAGGCCAGAGGCTCCCCACCCCCCCAATCCTTCAATCCGCTTAAATAAGAAGCATGATCGAAGTTCAGGAAAATATTCCAACCAGGCAAAAACATTTTGAGGGTGTACAGCTGGTGAGGGGAATGACCTAGAGAGAGTCCAGTGGTCTGCTCTTGACTTGCGGACTGGACGTTCCCCACCCCATAATAAAACCCAAGGGTTATAGCCAGCATTATTTGCAATCAGATGAGACCTATTGAATCAATAGGGTTAATAACTTAAATCCATTTATTTCAATGGATGTACTCTTGAGTATGATGTATTTGGATATTGTTCCAATTATTAAAAACACCAGCACACAAAAACACTAAAAAAAAAGCTGAACAGAAGGAAAGGGTAAAATACTAGTTTCACAGTTAAGTAGCCACAATAGTTGCCCAAAGCAGACAGGACCAAAACATACAAATGCACACACAGAACTACATACTATATTCTCTTTCTCAACACACACAAACTGCACATTTGCATGTGCCCACATCCATCCATTGACAAGAGAAGACTCCCTGGAAAAGACCCTTATGTTGGGAAAGATGGAGGGCACAAGGAGAAGGGGGACGACAGAGGACGAGATGGTTGGACAGTGTTCTCGAAGCTACCAGCATGAGTTTGACTAAACTGCGGGAGGCAGTGGAAGACAGGAGTGCCTGGCATGCTCTCATCCATGGGGTCACAAAGAGTCGGACACGACTAAACGACTAAACAACAACAACAAACAACACCCATCCCTATCTCAATCACACATGCATTACACATGTTCTCACCCATTACCATACTGCACACCTCTCTCAGCTTGACTTCATCATTATGTGCTGTATCACTTGCTTGCTCCATTTCTTTCCCATGTACTGTACTGAGACAGGGGCTCCCTTTTTTGAGCGTGCAGCAAAGAAGCGGAGCTTTAAAAAGGGAAGCACAACAAACTGGTGACGCGGGAATGCTTTATTCTAGTGCAGGGGTCTGCAACCCGCGGCTCCGGAGCCGCATGTGGCTCTTTTACACCTTTGCCGCGGCTCCGGGGCGGATACTAGCGAGGGGAGGAGGCGCATTGTGCGCCCCAACACTCCCCACTGTGGCGGGCGCTGTACTAGCTGTGACGTCGCATGGGGGCGGTGCATGCATTAGTCACGCACCGTCCGGACATCACCTTCAATGGTCACGGCATTGAAAGGGGGCATGTACGCTGGTCACTGTTTTGAAGGGGAGTGAAGAACACACACACACAAAAAGGTAACTTGTTAATTTAACGTTTATTTCTATGAGGAGGAGTAATTCTGAGGGGTCAAACAAAGAAATAATAAAAAAGTGACAAAAAGGTTATTTTTATAATGACGAGTTTTGCGGCTCCCAGTTTTTTTTTCTTCGGAAACGGGTCCAAGTGGCTCTTTTTGTCTTAAAGGTTGCAGACCCCTGCTCTAGTGATTTAGAGACAGAGTGCTTTTCTTTGCCAGCCCACTCAGTTTCCATACTGTCAAAGGACCTATTCTAAGATGCACACTCCTGCACTGGATTCAGACCCACAACACCAGAGGCGCCACACAAACGAGAACGTGTAGCCTGAACCATGTAGCTACGCTTTTTGAAGGGAGCAATGTGTTGCTCCAAAGAAAGGTCCTTGTCATTTATACAAATGGCCACAAGGTGTCAGCTGTTTGTAACTTTAAAGGGGAAATCTGCATTAACCTATAGCCAGAAAAAGGCAAACACACGCAGCACAATTCTATGCATACATGTAGTAAGCACCACTAAACAGGGAATCGTGGGCGTAGCCAGGATTTAAGCTACGCACCTATCTGTCATCATCCTGTCTGGCTCTGTCTAGCAGATTCTAAATGAAATGTCTCATTAACTGTTGTTTTAAATTACTTTCTTTTGACCCTGTGCTCAGAAAAAACTGTCAAAATCTTTCTACAATGTATACTTTTAGTTAAGTATTTTTTTTTTTTACTTATTTACTTGATTTAGGGGGGGGGGGACACTTGCCTCCCTGCCACACCCATGACTGGGATGACTGCCACCTCGAACGTAGAACAAAGGGGGGGTTGCGCCGTGTGCGTATTTCACCAAAATATTAATTTTCTGCTTCTCTCTGTCACACCATCCTTCAAAACTTTGGTGGCTATTGGATTCCATTAACCTTGTCAAAGATAGGATAGCAGCAGCTGCAGCAGCAGCAGACGACGCATCCCTTGTGAAGCTGGATCTGCTGCCCCTGCGAGCCCTGCCGCCTGAAGCAGCCGCCTCATCTTGCCTCAGGACGTTTTCAGAACGCTTTAGGAGGGCCGAAGTCATACTTTTAATAAAGAAGGCTTCCAGATATTTTGCTGTCCTTAACACAAGCGAGGGACAGAGGCGCGACGAACGTTACAAGCAGTTGACCACCTCAGACTAACAGCCTCTGAGGAGAAGCACTCCGAACCTTTCCCCCTCCCCTTTACCCGGCGAAACCGAACCCTCAACGGAAACCTAAGCCCCGCCCCCGTGACGCAATCGCACGCCGCGGGAGGGTTCTCTGGCGGGTGGGGCTTAACTAAGCTCCGCCCTTTGCCTTGTCCTGTCAGGGTTTCGCAATGCACTGTGGGAGCGAGGCGATGAGCGTCGAGAGCGGCGGCGGGCCGGGGAGGGAAAGGCTCTTGCGCGCGTGCGCGCTCTCTCTGGTCACGTTCGGCTTTTCCTCGTCTCTTCCCGTTCCCATAATGCTCTGCCGCTTCCGTCACTGACGGCTTGTCGCAAACGCGAAGCCCTCGTTCTGCCGGTGGTGGATTCCATCAGTCTCCCCTCACAGCTTGCCCGCCGCCGCCACCACCCCCAGCCGAGCCCCCCTCCCCTCCGCTTGGCGTTTAAGCAAAGGCGTGGGGGTCGCTTTTGCTTCTGGGCCTCGGCGGCGTCTTCTTCCCTTCCCCCCCACCCGTTCTCTTCCCTCCTCTTCCTCCCCCCCCCTTCCGAAATGCCCCCCAAAAAACAGGCACCGGCAGCATCGGGGGCGGGTAACAAAAAGGCAGATCAGAAAAAGAAGGAGAAGATCATCGAGGTGAGACAATTTAGGCCCAATTATCGTGGGGGGGGGGTCAAGCTCTGTTTTGGGGCTGTACCACTAAGGACTGTAGGGAAAGCTTTTTAACAGCGTGGCCTCCAAACCTACCCAATGTGTACCCTGCATGTAGAAAGCTAACATTTTAGGAAGGGGGGAAGTTTCAGCTCATGTCATTTCTCCCAGACATGTTCTGGGGTGGTGGGTGTTTTCGTCTAGAGAACCAATAAACCAGGAGGTCCCCCCCCCCCAATTTGTGTTCTGATTTTGTGCGATCCAGACAAAGAGGTAGGCAACTTTTAGCAGGGTAGTGAAGATGCCACCTCTCTGTAATTACCTGCTTCGCTTTCCTTGGCTGGACTTGGCACCCAGTACAGGTTTCGAAGGCTACACTGATTCTGGTCCTGAGCTGAGTCCAAGATCCTCAGGTGGCGTCATAAATTAGTATTGCCATTCCTGTTTATGTGCTCTCCGCTCCTGTTTAATTATTACAAGGCTTTAAAGCAGGGCTGGGGAACATGTGGCCTTCCAGATGTTGATGTATTATCACTCCTGTCATCCCTAACCTTTGGTCAGATTGGCTTGGGCTGATGGGAATTGGGAGTCCCCACAGAATCAGGAAGGCCCACAGCTTAGCCACCTGTTTTAAAGAAGCTATAGGTACTGGATATCTCTCCAACTTTGGAGTAATGCACAGGACTATATGCCTCATATTTTTCTATCAGTACTATTTTTCAGAGGGTATATTTCAGTATTATTTTGAAAGTGGCATGGTAATAAATAAAAAGGCTGAGCCCAGGCATTTGTTTCTAATGCCTGAACTTAACTTCCTTCCATAGGTAAAGGTAAAGGGACCCCTGACCATTAGGTCCAGTCATGGCCGACTCTGGGGTTGCAGCGCTCATCTCGCTTTATTGGCCGAGGGAGCCAGCATGACTAAGCCGCTTCTGGTGAACCAGAGCAGCGCACAGAAAGTGTCCATGCACTTCCTTCTATAGTCAGGTCATTGATTCATCTAGTCTGGTATTGTTTACATTGGTTGGCAGCTGCACTTTTAATGAGGCCTTTCCTAGCCCTACATATTTGCCAGGGATTGAACTTGGACCCTTTCTCATGCAAGTCATACAAAACATGTACTCTGTACACTGAACTATGGTGGTAAAATTCCTACACATCATTATTATGGGAAAGGCTTCCAAATTCCTGATCAAAGGGTCATGTTTTCAGGTGGATAAGCCCTCCAGCATCTCTTCAAAAAAGTAAAGTACTGAAAGATACAAAACAATTTGTAATGGTGGGATTAAGAGAGCTGTGTGCATTTTGGAGTAAAACAACTTAGTCTGGTTTATTACTGAGTGATCATGTTTAAACTAATCAGAGTCATTGATAACCCTGTTGGGTTTCTACTTCTGAGTGAACATGCATTGGTATGGAATTGTAATGCTAATAACCATATGGTGATACCCCTTGGTAGGACTCTAAACCAGATGAAATATTGGAGTCAGGCTGATAGATAGATTTTGAACCAAAACAAAAATGTTCCTTGATATTATTAATATAATAGTATGATAAAATAAGACTGTTCTTTAGACTTTAACCCTGACATTCAAATAATTTAACCAGTACACATGACACACCATATTAAGTTATGACAGTGTTAGAAGTGAAAGGTGAATTGCTATGTTACTTTGCCTAAATATGATCCACATGATGTACATCTTTTAAAACTTTTAGATGAAAAGTGTTGGTTCTTTTAACACTGGAGCAATTTCAATTGCAAAAAAACTTTCTTTTTTGAATGAATAGGTATTCCTGTTTAGCAGTTCAACAGAGATGAATTCAAAGAGAAAAGGCCATATATGTTATATGGGGCAAAATTAATATTGTAGAAAATTCGAAATTATAATTATAAATGTACTGCTATTACAGTAGCAATTGGGACCATGTTACAGAATTTTGTGCCCAAATCAGTTGTATATTGTTGTCAGTAACGTCCTCTGCATGCAGAATATTTTGCTTCCATTTTAATTGGTCATCTAAACATGGTTATTGTAATTCTATATTGTAGTTTGTTCTAATCCATGAACTCAGAAACCTTTAAGTTCTTTTAAAAAGAATTATCACAGTCCCATAGTAAAATTTCTGGATAACTGGGTAGGCTCACCCTCCTTTATTTGCATAGCTCTATTGAATCATCAGATTTTATCACTGAAGAGAATATTAGATACACATTGCAAGACAGATGCATATGATTTAAACTGACCTGTAAAGAGCCTTCATGGGAGATTTATACTAGAATTGGTGGTTTTTGTCACTAGATAGCAGTTAAAATGTATTTATTTTCTAACAGAGTTAAAAGCAAAAAGGTTTATTTTGAGTTTTAAGTGTTTGACTAAACAGATGTGCACTAAAAGTGAATGAGTGTTAAACTACATTTTCTACACATTGAAAAATCATGCTAGCTAATAACATTCCTACAAACCTTTCAAATTAGGACAAAACCTTTGGCTTGAAGAATAAGAAAGGAGCGAAACAACAAAAGTTTATCAAGGCTGTGACCCATCAAGTTAAGTTCGGTCAGCAAAACCCACGGCAGGTAAGTAAATGTTTACTTGGCTTCACTGTTCTCTCTTTGCACTTGTTATAATGTGATTGCTTTTTCTATTATGTTGCATCATAGGAGTGTGGAGCTGTCAGAAGATGAGACAATTAAGTTAGGTCCTTCTTTGTTGGATAAATTTGTGTTAGGGGGCAGCCATTATGCTTATGGATGTATTGTGAGATTAGGCCATACTCACAGCAGAAAAAGAGGTGATGGGCTATAGATAGCCCTTGGGCTACATGGAACAGTTCAAAATATATTAATGTGTCTTTTAAAAATTTTTATTATATTTATTTATGTCTCGCCTGTTTCCCAGACTGGGACTCAATGTGGTTTACAGATGAAATAGAAAAAATGAAAAACAAAGAAAGAATAATTGAAAAGTAATTAAATACGTGTACAATTAATATATAATATCTGTATGAAAATAGATAACAACAATAAAATGACAAAATATGGTTAGTTAAAAATGAAAGAAAATGCTTTCAAACTCCTCACAGCTGCATCAGAGAGGAGAGGGAAACACACAAGCCTATGTTATGCACAGGCTTGTTCCGCTTATAATGTCTGGAAAAAGGCCATTATGAATTATGTTTTATGGATATTGTATCATGCACTTTGTCTTAAGAGTTGTGGTATGCACTTATGCACTCCCGGTGGTCTTGTAAATACCTGTTCTGTGTGTTGTTTTAGGCTGGTCAAGCAGAAGGTGACAAGAAACTAAAGAAAGATGATAAGAAGAAAGAATTACAGGAGCTGAATGAGCTTTTCAAACCTGTGGTTGCCGCACAGAAAATCAGTAAAGGCAAGCTTTCTTTGGATGACTTCCATTTTCCTGCCTCAGTGCATCTCAGATTTATGTATTACTTGATCTGGAAAGCTACTAAATAATCAGCATATGTTGCAGGTGCCGATCCAAAATCAGTAGTCTGTGCTTTCTTCAAGCAAGGGCAATGCACAAAAGGGGACAAGTGCAAATTTTCTCATGACTTGACTTTGGAGAGAAAGTGTGAAAAGAGAAGTGTTTACATTGATGCCAGAGATGAAGATCTTGAAAAGGGTAGGCTACTTCTTGAAAATTGCTGACAAATTGTTTTTCTGTTGTAGTTTTTAGAACAAATCATGTCTTTGAGGAAGTAGATATAAATGCAAGTCTAAATAGGTGGTTCTTCTCTTCATTGGATTTTCATACACACTTATGTAAAGGATGAATTACCTGCATTTCTACAGATTCACTGTGGTCTGTGCTTTCAATTTTTATAAGCATTTAAACCAGGGTTAAAATTGGTTAAAATGAAGAAATGCAGCTCTTTGATCTGGGATGGTGACTCTCCAGCCCATGAGCCAATCTTGTCGTGCCAGGGGGTCCATCTTGGGATTTTTCCCCCCCTTTGCAAACAGCAAATAGGCTTTAAAACAATTCTATACTGGTTTTGGAAGTCTCAACAGGTGGGAGTTCAAAGTGCAGCATCAGCTGGCATAGTGATGTCATAGCAGCTGCATTCATCTGTCACATTTGGCCCACCAGGATGTGAGGAGAGTGATCTGGCCCAGTGGCCAGAAAATGTTCCCAGCCCCTGTCCTAGATAATGGTCTCTCTTGGCACTGTCTCGTGCTTTTACTCTGGAAGAATGAATGTAAAATAAGAGAACTGCAGATTGATCAGTGGCTATATTTACAAACATAGCCCTTAGGAAAAGACTCCTGTGAACATGCTTCAGCATAATTCAGATGCAATGCTAAATTATGGTTTGGTGTTACATGAACAAACCTGTGCAGACTTTGGACTCGTGCACCCAACCCCTTCCTCTGGTTTGGCTAAGAGGAGCAGTTTGGAAGCTTTTCTTTTTTTTTTCCCACTTCACAAGAGTTGGTACTTACTAGTTAGTTGGTTTTGATACCTGAACCCGGTTTTCTAAGGTAATTATTTTGATCTTTCCTTGAATTCTTTCATTACTCTTGTTGCTTCATCCAAATGTTTCCCTATTTCTCTTCATCTCAGTCCTGCCTCCTTTGCACTTTTGATTCCTTCTGGCTTACATCTTTTTATATGCCTCTTGCAGTTTAAACACAAAGGTAGAATTCAAATATTTATATAGGAGAGCTTTGCTGGTGGCGTTGAACAAGCTTAGTCCTTCCCTTGTATAATGAAATGTTTTGCTTCTATATGTAGACACAATGGATAACTGGGATGAAAAGAAACTGGAGGAGGTAGTGAACAAGAAGCATGGTGAAGCTGAAAAGAAGAAACCCAAAACCCAAATAGTATGTCTGTCTTGTTTTGTATTGGAATACCTAGTTTAAATCTTATGTATTACATACCTCATTTTTAGCAGTGGGGAAAAACAGTTTATAAAATGACAGGATATTTTTATTGTGTGACTTGTGGCTGAAAATAAGCTGTGATGCAAATAAGCTGAATTATTGAAAAAATACTATGGCAACAGCTTGAACTTTTAAGGACAAAATAGCTCAGGGACCACCTGGTGACATTATATGATAATGCCAAGGTACAATAAACAATACTAAATAGAATGAGAAGCAGCTCAGAGATGCAATTACTTTATGTAGTTATTAGTACAATATAGGTAAAATCAAGTCCATAATAATTACAAGTACTCTTGTTTTGAAATTATACTATTTACTAGTGTTGATAAAAACCTTATGTGTGATAATTAGTTGATTCAGCAAATGAGTCTGGAAGTCCAGTTTTATAACCCATTACTATTAAATTTGAGTATTGGGGGCTGGGGGGCCTGTGTTATGTTGTAAATAAAATTCCAATAAAAATTAAAATAAATAAATAAATTTGAGTTATAAGGTGTAATTGCTGTTCACTGTATAGTACAATGACATATAGATGGCAATTCTGTGGTGTCACAAAATTATTTCATAGACTGTAATCTCAAACTTGATTTTATTTAAAAGTAGATATTCACCGTAACCTGCAAATCAAAGAACAATGATTGAAACATGATACTACTTTCCTAGGTAAAAATTGTTCCATGGAGGTCTTATTCTTCCAAATCAAGATAAATGTATACTTTTTTGAAGTTTTGACTAAAGGTAACCATTAAACCAGAGAGCTAGCCAGAGTGGTAAGGAATGCTGCTCTATACATTCTAAGCCCAGCTGAATGTACAGACTCCTTAGTGGGGTTTTTTCTGAATTTGCTGCCAAAGTCAAGAGAACTTAACATTTCTCTGTATTGTGCCAGATTCTGCTATGTAACCACTGCATTCAGTCATGATTGATTTATACATGTCATACATTTAGGGGTTCTGGAAGAAATTCAGTGTCACACTAAGGTAATAGTTCCATCAGAGCAAGCATTTCAATTTGCCAGACAGAATGATCCCCCTCTCCTTCCATTACATGCTGTTGCAGGGGTTATATCAGTCCCATTATGGGGGGATGCAGTAGGGAGGAGGAATGTTTGTGCCCCATTGCAAAAGCTGAAGTTATACAAAATTTCCACTTATAGGACTCATTGATTGAATCTCACTCACTGCATCTGATAACTTTAAAAATAGGTACAATTGCTGAGTGAATGTAGATTTAATTATCATACTATGGTAACTTCATCCACTGTGTAGTGCAGCGTTTCCCAAACTTGGGTCTCCAGCCATTTCTGGACTACAGCTCCCATCATCCCAAGCTAGCAGGACCAGTGGTTTGGCATAGACACCTGGTTTGGTGACCAAAGCCTAAGAGTCATTCTGCCTGTTGTATCTATAAAATGAAGGCAATGTGTGATAATAAATGTTCCATGCAGGTCTGCAAGTATTTCCTCGATGCTATTGAAAACAATAAATACGGATGGTTTTGGGTCTGTCCTGGTGGAGGAGACAACTGTATGTACCGCCATGCGCTCCCTCCTGGCTTCGTACTCAAGAAGGACAAGAAGAAAGAAGAAAAGGAAGAAGAAATTTCTTTAGAAGACCTAATAGAAAAAGAGGTGACGTTGTAGTCATTTTCTCTATAAAAATACAGTAGTTTGTCACTTTGATGTTGTGAGGTTATTTTAGCAATGAGGAGTCTTTAGTTAACTGGATTTTTGTATACCTGAGCCTTAATATGGACACTTTTTTAAGGCTTATTTCAGTAAAATTTGGCAATTTCTATCTATAATTGGAGTAGAATTATTGGATTACAGCAGATTTTTTTGTAATACTCTAGTTAGGTTTAAAAAAAATCAATTTCTGCAACATCAGGAATCAGTACTGATTTCCTGCCTCCAAGGGACAGCTATGTTTACTTTTTAAAAAATGTGTTCATATATTCAAACTGAATACAGTGTAGCACTTCATGTTAAATATCTGATTACTAATGAATGTGGCTTGCCATGTACCTGGAAAATGTTTACTCAGAGAAGAACAATTATGGGTATTAGTGCATCATCTAGTCTTTTTGACATTAGGTAATTCTTTATTCTGGCTGTATTTCATGTTTACTAGTTCCTTGTAGGCTCAGAGGAAACTATGAGAACAATAATGGAGATTTGCTGAGATTCATAGAACAAAAGCTTCTGCAGAAGGACTGTATTTAATTGCTTTAAGGCTTTTTCTTAATGTACTGTAGAGAAAAAAATGAATCTTCTAAAAGCGTGCTCAGTTAATAATGTTTTCTCTTACAGCGTGCAGCCTTAGGAGCAAATGTTACTAAAATTACTTTAGAGTCTTTTCTGGCATGGAAGAAAAGGAAAAGACAAGAAAAAATTAATAAGGCTGAGCAAGATATGGAAAGAAGAAAAGCAGACTTTAAGGCTGGCAAAGCACTGGTGGTAAGTTCTGTGTAGCCTGATCTGTAACATTAAAGTCATGTAATGACACACAGGCAAACATTTTTCAGTGAAGCGAAATGTTCCGAACTCTCAAATGCGTATTACTGTTTCATATTGTGCTCTTTCTCTGTGACTAGATCAGTGGGCGTGAAGTGTTTGAGTTCCGGCCAGAGCTGGTCGATGCAGATGATGAAGAAGCAGATGACACTCGTTATATTCAAGGAACAGGTGAAGATGAGGTAAAGGAGATGCAAGAGGATTGTATGCAATCTCAAGACAACCAAAGAATAACTTTATTTCCATGGTTGAGGAACTTACATAATGAACTGTAGCATTATTAGGGACCACTATGTACCAGGTAGGGGACGCGGGTGGCGCTGTGGGTAAAAGCCTCAGCGCCTAGGGCTTGCCGATCTAAAGGTCGGCGGTTCGAATCCCCGTGACGGGGTGCGCTCCCGTTGTTCGGTCCCAGCGCCTGCCAACCTAGCAGTTCGAAAGCACCCCTGGGCGCAAGTAGATAAATAGGGACCGCTTACTAGCGGGAAGGTAAACAGCGTTTCCGTGTGCGGCTCTGGCTCGCCAGAGCAGCGATGTCACACTGGCCACGTGACCCGGAAGTGTCTCCGGACAGCGCTGGCCCCCGGCCTCTTGAGTGAGATGGGCGCACAACCCTAGAGTCTGTCAAGACTGGCCCGTACGGGCAGGGGTACCTTTACCTTTACCTTTATGTACCAGGTGCCTTTGGATCACAGAATGATCTACTGTGGCTCAGCTGCACTGAATGCAGTGGGACTTAAAGCTTACACTGATTCTGCTGTAAGTAAAATTAAAATAACTTTTTTCCCCTTTCAGGTTGATGAACAGGGGGATGTAAATGATGTGGACTTGAACCTGTACGTTCCAAAAGCCGTAGATGAGACTGGAATTACAGTAGCAAGTCTGGAACGATTTAGCACATACACTTCGGCTGAAAAAGATGGTAAGATTTGTGTGTTCTGTGTTCTTAAGATCTGCAGTAGTATTTAAACTTTGAAAGGTTATTGATATGTTCGGGATTTTAATTGATATATTCAGGATTGTAGTCAATGAAGCTGCCCTGTTTATGCAAGAACTTGCCCTTGCGCATCGGAATGGCCTTTCCATTCCTTCCCCACACTCCCTCTGATCCCTTCTAGGGGTTCCCCCAACTCACCAGAGCAGATTTGGGAGCAGAGGGAATTCCATTGTTAAAGTGGAAGTCCTTGGCACAAATGGAATTCCGTTACTGGATTCAGCCTTTCATGCATGGGTGTAGGCAGGGGAGACAGCTGCCCCCCCTAAATCGAGAAAATCAATAAAAAAATACTTATTTAACTGAGGTTTTGCCCCCTCCAGCATAAATCCTGGCTATGCCCATGCTTTAATGTTTCGTGCCACAGTGTGTGACTCCTATGTTTTTAATTTATCCTTGCAGTTTGTATATGGAATAGATTGCAAAACATTAACTTGGGTAGGTGGTTCTCTTTTAAAAAGTTACTTATGTATCTTTCCTGTACACGGACATGTATAATGATATATAACATTGTATCCATTATGACCCATCCAGCTCTCTATATAGTGGAATATGGATTGTGTAATAATAATAATAACAATAATGGTTGTGGTGATGATTATGATAATTTTTTAAAAAATCTATACCCTTCCCATCTGGCTGGTATCCATTACCAGCATGAAAATTAAATTTCATCTTTGTAACGATAATGTCACTCATTTCCCCATTCCCCTCCTGTCCATTTCTCATTCTTTCTGAAATCTTCAGGATAGAGACTATGGGAAAATGCATTGGCATATTTAATATCCATTTTCTAGCTCTTGCTGTGGTTTTCTTTGGAACACATTATTTCTAAAGCTGCTAAAATTGTATAGTCACTATACACATATTAAAAAGAGAACATTACTGGCCTACAAGTTTGGAATCTAAAAGACATGAGAAAAAGGGGTGGGGATGATAGGGAGAGGAAAACAAGCAGGCATCAACTATTATTATTATTATTATTAATCATTATTATTTCTACCCCACCCATCTGGCTGGGTTTTCCCAGCCACTCTGGGCGGCTCCCAACAGAATTTAAAACACAATAAAACATCAAACATTGAAAACTTCCCTAAACAGGGCTGCCTTCAGATGTCTTCTAAAAGTCAGATAGTTGTTTATTTCCTTGACATCTGACGGAAGGGTGTTCCACAAGGCGGGAGCCACCATCGAGAAGGCCTGGTCACATAGTTCTTAAAATGACAAGCTTGAATGGAAACTGTTCAGAAAGAGGAGAAACTAAATTACCAACTGATCTTTAAACCGGGTCTATGGAGAGAGGCCTGATGTTCCTTTGCCCTCTGCTACCATTAGGAAAAAGCAAAACAAACAAAAAATCACAGAACAAAAATAAGGGTGGTTTGCTCACTCTGGGAAGTATCTAACAAAGTACTTCGATTAGCACACAAACTTCCAGCTATGCAATGGAACTTCTCCTTCCTCTCCCTTCCCCACAGACTCCCTAAATCTGTTTTGGGGTTTCCCCCACTCCTTGAGCACATTTAGGGAGGGCACAAATGTTTGATTGCACAAATGGAATTCCTAGCGCTAATAGAATTCCTTCATTGGAATCCAATATATATTTTTCAGATACATCAGCCTCACTTTCTAGAGTTGTGTAGCCAATTTTCTTAGCCTGCTTAACATCAGCAGGAAAAATAGGTTGCTGTGTTTAAATGGTACATGGTACAAATTCTTTTCACTTTCAGATAACAAGTTGAGTGAAGCTTCTGGAGGTGGACTGGAGAATGGAGAACAAAGTGATTTGGAAGCTGACAGCGACATGGAAGGCACCCAGGAAAATGGAGTAATTGATGCAGTCCCAGTCGATGAAAATCTTTTTACTGGCGAGGATTTGGAAGAACTAGAAGAAGAACTAAACACACTTGATTTAGAGGAATGAACAAGCAGCACATGAATTTAAAACTACTTGACAACGTTAATACTATCTCCATTCTTATGTGGAGTGCTCTTGGTTCCTCACATGATTCTGGAAAAAAAAACATTAAACAGAAATATCTTTCCCCCCAATTTTTTCCTGATTCAGTCTTAACCAGCTTAATAAACTTCCCAGATAGTACACTGAGAAAGAACTCTCTTAATGTACAATGACGTAATGAAATCCCCGCCAAAAGTAGGAAGTCGATCACAACTTTTCCAGGATGTGTGAAGGGGCGTGTTGCTACCAAGTCCAGGAAGAGGTCAAGAATTTCTTCAGTAGAACTGCATTTGAAATAAGTATTTTGAGTGATTAAGTTTGTGCTACAATACTGTAAGTCGAAGTGATAACAGGTTGAAATGGCTGTGTTCTTAAAAGTGCTGGAATTGCTTTTGATTATTTGACCAAACAAGATACCTAAGGTAGAGATTCATAAAATCACACAAGTATGGTCCCTGCTTCTAAATTTTAAAGTTAATCCACCAAGGTGTAAATAAAGACTATCTGGTTAAAAAAACAAACCATGTTGGTTCTACATTAGTGTATATGCATGTTTTGCAAATATGCAGTAGACCTAAACAAAAGCACTTCTGCAAGTATGATTAATTGCAGTTTAAAGTGTAATTTATAGATTGCCTCTGTGTGAAAAGGCTTCTTCTTCTGCCTGCTGAAAAATCCCAGTATATGCAAAATGTACTTGCCATGACTTCATCATTCTTTCTGGTTTTCAGGCATATCCATTTGTATGTAGTGTAATTTTTGTGAGATTTGGGAATTAGTAGTACTGGAATTCTGCTTTCAGCAATCAAAGCAGGAGATTCCTGCATTCTTTGGACTACAGAGCCAAATGGATTTAAATTTAGCTGTACTGTTGAACAGACAAATAACATATTACAGTGATATTTTTAAAAAATGTCTTAGCCCAGGTAGTTCAACATTAAATACAGCAACTCACTTTGCATTTTTTGTAGCAAAGTTTAGAAGTTTTTCTGGCAGAATAGCTTGCAAACCAGTGATGTGGAGAGAGCTTTCAGACAAATGTTACATTTCATGCGGCACAGACCTCTGGCTTAGAATGTGAATATACCCTCGTTCATTTCAAAAGTGTTTTTAGTCCCATATTTTAGTACGAATGGGATATGTTGCTATATGACCCAAGTACTAAAATCTAGAAATTCTAGATAGATTTTTTTTAAAAATGGAAAATTACCGGTACTTGGAAGGGATATTGTGAACACTGGAAACTGAAAATGCCTTGACTAATCTGTCCAGCTGGTGAGAAGTAATGCTTCATCCAGTACTGGGAGGGAAAGTTAAAACATAATGCTAAATAAGATAATGCTGAAGATTGATTTGTAGAACTGAATGTCACTGGACTAGCCATCAAAGTTCATAGAACCTTCCCAGCCTGTGGCTGGATTAAAATAGAAAAACTTGGATCAGCCTATACCTAAGTGGGATCTGTAGGGTTGCTTATATATTTTATGTGTACTTTATTTTTCACCGTCTCCTTCATTGCTCACTTTTTTTCATGCAGACCTCTTATTGAGTTGAGATTCATTTGAATCACAATGTCTTGCTTATCTGCCTTAATTTTTCCAGAACCAAGTAGAGTTGTGGGCTTCTGTTTGTCATACATCCTGCTTTTTATTTTTTAAAAAGGACTTGAATTATTTTTTTTAGCACTGCAGTATGCTTGTTTTCAAGGAAAATGAAGAGTAAATGTTGAGCATCTTGATGTTATTCTCTTTTTCAAAAGTTTGGAAAACTTTCCTCTCTAAAATGTAGACTGAAGATTAAACAGCAGACCCAGCCATTTTCAGTTGTGGCTAATGTGACCTGCTTATTTTTGAAGTAGCATTACTATGCCAAACAAACCTTAATAAGACACATTCTTTGATTCCTCTATCCTGAAAGTGGGTTAGCCTTTTGAATTGTAGTGGATGATTGTGTTTATACTTGTGCTATTATTTTCCAAAAGACATTGAATAACTTTGTATTCAAGTTCAGTTATAGTGAAGGAAAAGACAAGATCATGTTGAGATTGAATCCTCTGTTTAATTGCAGTGTGCAGTGAACCACATGGAGAAAACGCATCTAGATCATATAACATGGGAATTCTTGTAAATCAGTGGCTCTGCAGCTCTTAATTTTCTCATGTACCTTGTGTTATGAAATGTTCTCTTCCAGAACTATAACATGTTTCCTGACTAAATATTCATTTCAGCCATATTCCTGCACTTGGCAGTGTTTTGTAAAATTATAAATAGCCTTGGTTGAAAGATGACTCCCCCCAAATTTCTTACTAAGTAATATGGTACAAGACAGATTAAACTGGGGGAAGTCTCACAAAATTTTAGAGTAGTTGAAATTTCTACACGTAGTTTAGCAAAATAGTGGCTTTCAAATTTTCATGGTTTGCTAGATTTTGTGTTCCCCCTACTTCAACTGAGGCTGAGGTGTTCCCACTGTTCCTCTGCAGTTGTAAACTTGATTGCCACTAATGATATTTTCATTAAGGGATCCCTGAGAAGTTTGCTAAGTACTCCAGGATTCCCTGAAATATAGTTAGGAAACCACTGTAATAGTCATCTTTTCATATGCGTCCAAAACTGTAGGGACGGGGGATCCCAAACTTACGGTAATCTAGTCAGGTGGTATGGTGTGGTATATCTTTCTAGTCATGTTATAGTCATGACTTTGCTTTGTGGCCCTTAACTTTGTGTTTGGTTGTTTTCTAGAGATCACTGAATTTTTAACCGTGCCTAGAAATGTTTTGTCCCAAGTGGATAATTGGGAGCTCTAGTTTGATCATTCCTAAATTGTAGGATGGTATCCCCGTCAGGTTTGAAATGAACGAAGAGTGGGTGTAAAGACCCTTAGACGCAGCATGTCTTACCTACCACCCAAAGTCCTGGATAGTCCGCAGTGGACACAGCTGTGCTTAAACGATTTTTGTAGGCCTGGGGAGAGGAAACTCCAGCTGTTCCCATTATCCTTGACCATTGACCAAGCAGCCTGAGGCTGCTGGGAGTTGGAATCTGGGGGAATCACAGGTTCCTCACCCTTAGATACTCATGGAGATGATTGACACTTGGGGAGTGGGGGGCAGAAGGTGTAAACTTGGAAAGGGAGCTGAGCTGGAAAAGTTTGAAAATTCTGCCTTACTTTGTTACAAAGGGGTGAGAGAACCTTACAGATGTTGGTCATCTGTATGAGATCTGTAAAGGAACAGCACTTTGCCTACATTTTTCACTTGAAAAGGTGAGTGAAATATCCTCTATTTTTGTACATAGTGTGTGATGTAGGAATCATTTACATCCTGCCTAGCATATTTACTCTTGAATGTGTGTATGTATATTGAGTGGGACGGTCCACCAGTGATCACGATTGGGGAGGTGGCTACTAAAAGAATTCCTATCCTTCAGCACTGAAATCAGTGCATACTTTTGCCTGGGAAGTAAACATGCTTACATGGGTTTAAAAATTGAAAATTGTGATTTTGTAGTCCTCTGTCGATGGAGTTAAGGCAAGGTCTGAATTCAGTGTAGCCCTTTGCTGTGTGGTCTTGCACGTTCACATACTTGTAATAAGGGAGATCCAAAGAATATTATTCACTAGTGAGGGTACTACTCAAATACAGAGCACAACTTAAAACACTTGGTGTCTTAGAATAAGTATTGCCTAGCTACTGTGCAGATCTAGTACATCAGCAAATGGATGCCTTTTGTGACGAGAGAACCAGCTGTTACCTTTATTTAAAACCCTGTTTAAGTGCTCCCATAAGGTGTTTTTTCCAGTTAACTGATGGGCATTGCTGGCAGGTGGTGATGTATATTAAAATAGTTGAAATGGAAATCAGTGAGCCTACAAAATTGCCATTTCACCATCTTCTCAAATTTTCACAGCCCTCTAGTGGCTATCGTGGCTCATTTACCAGAAGTAATGTATTTAATATTAACTCTGGAAGTATATACTCGATTCTGAGCGAACTAGGCTCTCTTGGCATATTTTGCAACCTACAATAAATTAGGCCAAAGATATTTGGGAAACAAGTTACCCACCCCATGTACTGTATTGGCCCAAATATAAGCTGCACCCGAATATAAGCCACACCTTTAAAATTCAAAAAAGACAATACCTGAATATAAGCTGCTCCCTTAAAATTCCGCAGGCACTCACACCCATTCCGTTTTACTGTATGTCTGTTTCAGCAGCGATATCGTAAAAGCCAATTTTTGTAAGGCCGCGAATTTAAGCCGCACTTTAACTTTTCAGGGTCAGAATTTGGTAAAAAAAAGTGAGGCTTATATTCAGGCCAATACGGTATATACTGCATATGCAGAGCCAAGATATGTGCAGGAAAACCTTCACCCCATAAGCAGCACACATTTCCCAGTTAGAAAGAGAGATGTATCCAAACTACAATTCTGTTGTTCGTCTCACTTTAATAACCACCAGGTTTGCATACCCTGTTCTGTTATAAATGCTTTCTTTAGTTTAATTACCTGCTGGTCATTGTGCTGGCATCCAAGAAATGAGCTGTTTCCTATGTTTGTTGCTTCTGCTGTTAATGCTGTGAACCATTAATGAAATGCAGGAGAGCGTGATGTTGAATGCTCATAGACTTGTAGATTTCCTCCTCTGCTCTCAGTCATGTTATGTTATTATCAGAGTGGAAAGTACCCACAGCACCAATCAGATGCTTCTTTCCCATCCCTGCCCCTTAAAGGGAAACTAACCCTGTGAGCCTATACACTGGTACCTCAGGTTACATACACTTCAGGTTACAGACTCCGCTAACCCAGAAAAAATACCTCAGGTTAAGAACTTCGCTTCAAGATGAGAACAGAAATCGTGCTCCGGTGGCACGGCAGCAGTGGGAGGCCCCATTAGCTAAAGTGGTGCTTCAGGTTAAGAACGGACCTCCGGAACGAATTAAGTACGTAACCGGAGGTACCACTGTATAGTTTTACCAAAGAGGAGTTTGAAGCTTCATGTACACATGAGGAGATTTAAGTCTAGATCCTTGTGCATTTGTTTTACCCCATGCAGTCAAATGTGCTAGCAGTTTTTTTGTTGCACCATCCTTTTCAGGCTCTACCATATTATCAACTATTAAATTGTAACCTGCCCCAGGACTCCTATGATGAAGAGTGAGTAAGCAATCTTATAAATAAATAACTTTCGTCTGAGTATAATCCAATGCGCCTTTGAATTGTAGGTTGCATGCTTTCTTGAAGTGACACACATGCACATGGCTACCAGCCCCTTTTAGAAGGGACCACTTTTGTGGGTTCATCCCATAGTGCAGGGATGGCATACCTCAGGACCAGAAACTGAATGCTCCTCTTGTCTGGCCTTTGGAGGTCTCAGTCTACACTCTCCCCAGCCCTCCTTCATAACTTCCTTGAGTGTTTTTGTCTGTCTGGAATGTGTCATTGTTGTCTGATCATGCCTCTTGCTCAGAGGTGGCCTGTCTTGTTTCGCCACCGGAGGCAAAAATGGATTGGGCCACCCTACCACCACCACTTCCATTTTGCACCGGAGCACTCCTCCTTGCCAAACTTGGCAAGAGTGAGGGGGCGTTCTGCAAAGCCCCTTGACGCTCGTCTCTGCCCCAGAGGCAGGGAAGACAAGCGGAAACGCCTTGCGCCAGAACAACCCCCTCTCACTGACTTTGGCAAGAGGAGGACATTCCACCACCGGTGGCAGAAGCAGTGGGGCTTCACCCTGCCTCATCAGTGAGCCGGCTCTGCTCTCACTTGGCTGGATAGAAAGGTGTGGGTGTACAGAAATCATGGGTCATGCATGGCTTTTTTTATCTAGTGACCATTGTAGAGCAACCAACCAAACTCAGTAGGAACATTTGAGTTAAAAAAGAAAGAAAAGCTCAAAGCCAATGACAACTTGCCCTGTTGTTGTTATCACAAAAGTGCTGTAACTGGCTGTAGATAACATGGGTTTAGTCTTGCGGTGAGTGAACAAGTACTCCTTGAGGTAGGCATGTATATCCTGCTGTGGCATTATGGTTCTGGAACTGCAAATGTGGAAACAAAGCTAATCCCATTTAAGATGCTGTTTCTATCCTTTAATCTGTTCAAAATTACGATGCTAAACTGCAAGAAAACAGCAGCATTGACTGGTGACAAAATTTTAGAAAACAGAATTACTGGTTAGAGTCAAATGAGTAAAGGCAGATGTAATCCAGAAACGGAAAACAAAAAGGGATTCTTCCAGCTTTGCCATCTGCATACCAGACTGGTTCAGCCACCAGTCATGTCTCTTTTCCCATGTTAAAGGAAGCATGCCTTGCCTTTAACAAATCAATGTGTGTTTTAAAGCATCTCATGTACATTTCAACTTTGATAACCCTGACCTTTATTTTTTAAATAGGCAAAACTAATTGCCAAAGGCCCGCTGCTATAATGCAATACGTAGCCACTTAAAAAATAAAGATGCTAGACAATTTCCTCCAGCATCAATTGTATTTTAAAGGCTGATTGGCGCATGGATTCTCTGCTAAAAATACAGCCAAGTAAATGCAAGTGGGGCTATCCCATTGATCATTGGAGGGGAAAGTATTGTGGATGAATTAGGAAATTTATCTGCTATAGCAACTAGAGTGCTGCCCTTATATGTAGTTCTAGTCTAAAGCAGCCGAATGTTGTTTTGTGTGAACCTTATGTCTGCATGAAATTACCTACATCTGGACAGCAAAGAAATCAATGCATGTACATAACTGTATGTATGTTCCATAATGTGCAAGCTGGAAAGAAGGTAAGTATACATGCCATTTCCATGGGTACTGATAGGTGGGAACTTCAAGCTCCACTTGCTTGGGGATGGATTTTCCCTCCCTCACACTTTTTTTAAAAAAGAGAGGAAAGAAGTATATGTGTTTTTGCTGTCTAAGATGTAATCAATGGTGTGTGCATGAATGTAATAGGCTGTGCTATGCATTTGAGGGGTGTTCTTAACAAGCCAGAATTAATCGGGAAAAGGGATAAATGTGGGAACAGTTAACATGGCTCTCAGTTGCTATGTATTCACTAACTTCAATTCACTAACCAAGAAACAGGCCACAAAACATTTCTCACTCATTAAAATTATGCGTTTTGATTTGGATCTCCTCTCTGCTTGTCACATTCATCACATTCCAAGATAATCCAGAAGAAGGAAAGAATATATCCCATGTTCTAATAAATAACTTGTGAAATATACAAGGTTACTAGAAGCAAGCCGTTTTCTGTCGGCAACTGAGAACTTTGTACAGCAAAAAGAACTTGGACATCCGCAAATATTTTTACTCTTGGAATGGATGCTGGCTGTTCATGTATCATTCCGTTGCTATTTTTATACACATATAGGAAAATGCCTAATTTTTTCTTAATGCATTTTTTGACATCTGCAAAATAGTTCCTAAGGGGGGAAATGTTTGTTAAGGGGCAGGTCTTCTGAGCATCATTGTTCCATTTTAGAGGCTGGTGGGCTTCCATGTGAGTCTGACTGTGCCTGGCCCTAGTTGGTGGCAAAGTTCTGGTGAGTCATTTATTCATTAGAACAGAGGAAGGAGGAAGGGCGAGACACCATTGATTCTTATCAATATAGAGATTGAGCAGAAACTGAAACGAGCTTTCTGCTCAAGCAACTAACCCTTTAGGTCTGCTTCTTGAACTATATATTGCTTTTCCATAGACCAACCTGATGTCCTACAGCTTTTGGACTACAGCTCCTGTAATCACTCACCATTGGTTATGCTGATGGGAGCTGTAGTCCAAGACATCAGGGCTGGCATAGACCATTGACACTTTGGCAGCCAGGCAGTTCTATTTACCTTCCATGTGTGGCAACTATAAATATTTGGGGAGGGCTGTCAAAAAATCAACATGTGTTGAAATCTGTAGGAGACCCTTGAGCTTATAGTCTAAGCTGCTCTTCCAGTCAGCTTTGCTGAGTGCCCATCTCTCCCACTACCATTCACTGTCTCCCCAGGTTGGTAGAGGTGGCAAGCCTTCCCAGAGTCTCAGTAGAGCATATTCCCACACAAGCCATCAGAATCATTTCAGTGCTGGGGGATTCTGGAACGAGTCCCTCCGTTCCCACCACCAATGAGAGAATATGCTTTGCCATGGCCCCCAGAGGCACCTGCCACCACTGCTAAGGCCCACATCTTTTCCTTGCCCTCTCTAGGTCTGGAGAACAGGGTGGCAGCACGTCCAGGATCAAGGTGTGAGTAGGTCCCCGTTTGCTTCCTTGTTGCTTGCAAGTATTCAAAAGGGGGCCCCTGGTTTTATAAGGGCTTGTGGCTTCACTCGTTACAACTGTCATAAATGAATAACTACGAAGAATGAGCTGCATCAGTTTGGGCATCAATTAGGAAACCCCCTAAACCCTTTGGTCTCTGCTTTTAATCCATGAGCTCAATTGTGCCTTCATGCCTGTGCCATCTATGAATCAGACTGCTGGCCTCAAAGAAACCCTGAGTTACCAGAAACCATGCCGTCTCCAGAGTAAACACTGCCAGGGCTTTGGTTTTCATTTTAATCACCCTCCCATAGAGGCTGCTTAATCAGATTAATGCTGAAGCCTCACTTTTGCTGAGTTCTGGGCCTCCCCACTCAACCACTCAGGGTCTTTTCCTTTCCTTTAGCAATCTGAAGGGGAGAAATGCTTTCGGTGGATTTGCTCAGTGATGCTGTCTGAACCCACCACAAGCTAATGTCGTTCAAGAATCTGGAGCCTGAACCGTCTTTTAGCACCGCAAAACCACCTCTGGTTTTCTAATAAGTTTTCCCCTATTTAATGAATTTATTGCAAGCTGCTTTTTGAGAACATGCTGCACAAAAGCAGCTTTAAAACAAAGATATAAAACTGCCTCCCCACCATCTCTTTAAGATGCATCTATCAATGTCTATTGAGGGACTCGGGTGGCGCTGTGGGTTAAACCACAGAGCCTAGGATGTGCCAATCAGAAGGTCAGCGGTTCGAATCCCCGCGACAGGGTGAGCTCCCGTTGCTCTGTCCCTGCTCCTGCCCACCTAGCAGTTCGAAAGCACATCAAAGTGCAAGTAGATAAATAGGTACCACTCCGACGGGAAGGTAAATGGCGTTTCCGTGCGGTGCTCTGGTTCGCCAGAAGCAGCTTAGTCATGCTGGCCACATGACCCGGAAACTACGCCGGCTCCCTCGGCCAGTAAAGCGAGATGAGTGCCGCAACCCCAGAGTCGGCCACGACTGGACCTAATGGTCAGGGGTCCCTTTACCTTTACCTATCAATGTCTATTAGTCCTGACAGCTGTATACGACCACCATAACATTAGGAAGTTGCCTGAGATTCTACACTGACTTGGAAGCAGGTGGCCAGGGTTTCAGACAGACTTTCCAAGCCCTTCCTTCCTCATGGGCATGAAACCTTTATCAACCTCCCAAGGAAAACATGCCAGCGGTGGGTGAGGTTAGGGGCAAAGGGGAGCTGAGGGAAGAGGATGCAAAGGTTAACTTTGTGCTGTAGGTTAGTTTCTACACACACCCCTCTCTACGCTCCCTCCATGCAAGAGGAATTCTCAGAGTCCCATGAGAGTCAGGCAATTACAACAGCATGGACCACTCAGTCAGTAATCTAAGGCATTGATTCTGTTCTTTGGCTAGCAGCAGACTGGTTGTCTGTAGGTTCTGAAGGTTCTAGGCAATTCGGAGGTAGTTTTCAGTGAAGACGACTGTGGAGATTTGAGTTTAGCCCTGTTTTGGGAAGTTTTCAATGGATGACATTTTATGATGTTTTTATATGTGCTGGAAGCCACCTAGGGTGGCTGCGGAAACCCAGCCAGATGAGCGGGGTATAAAAAATAAAATTATTATTATTACTATTAAGAAAAGTGGTTCTGAAGGAGTTTCTCTCCCATGCCCATGCCTGAAGAAGTTTCTCTCCCATGCCCATGCCTGTGTAGGCCTGACTTAAGACAGACAAAGCTATGTTTTTTTTCTCCTGTTCCTGTTCAATTGACTTCAGTAACGTGTTTACAGTTTATTCTCTCTCTGGACTTTTGTATGCGCTATTCCTGTCACTCTGCACAGAGGGCTGATGAAAGGTAGACTTTTTAGGACCTGACAGAGAAACTTGGGGAGCTGCATATGCCCTCCCCTAGGCCTGAGGCTTCCCAACAGTGTCTGGATAGGCACTTAGAGATTTAACCTGGGACCTGCAGAAGCAGCATCACAACATTTGCTGGGGGATCCTGAGTAGTGATGTGCTATTGCTCTTACTTCCTGCTAGCAGGTATCCCAGACATATCTGGTTGGCTACCGTGGGAATACATTACTGGACTAGGTATGGCACTCAGAACCAGCACTCGGTTAGTCGTCTTTAAGATGCACAAGCCTTTTTTTGTTTCAGTCAGGACAGGTTTTCTTCTCCCACCTGTTTGAAGAGATTAGCATTTAGGCTATACAGCCCCAAGGCAGAAGGAACCGCAGCTTCGGCAGGATGTAGTTATTTACTGACTGCCTTTATAGACTGCCTTTCAGCCGTAACAGCTCCCAAGGCAATTTTACAATTAAAAAGCAGCAACACAGTTCCTGTGTAAAGAATAAAAAGTGAACCATCTTACAAAGCCATGCCCTCACTTCATATGATATTGCCCGAATCCAGGTGCAGAATCAGAGCGTAGCAGGACCCATGAAAAACAGTGCTCAGGGCCCAGAAAGATGTGGCACAATGGGTCAGTGCATCTGGCTGTTAACCAGGAGGTTGCTGGTTTGAGCCCACTCAGAATTCCTCCATTGTAGGGGGTTGGACTAGATGACCCTCAGGGTCCCTTCCAACTCTACAATGCTATGTCAAACCCCTAGCCGTAACATGCCAGGCTACGGCTACCCATTTGCCAGTCCGTTAAGACCAAGGGTTTGGAATGTCTTGATCATTTTAATGTATGCTGCCATGATATTCTTACGAGTTGGCAGTTTACACATATCATAATAAATAATGAAATCCAAACCACCATGAAAAAAGAGTTTCATAAATGGGTGTTTTTATCAATGGAAAACGCAGGTGGGATTCAGCATTGTGCTATTGCAGGCATCCCATCTTCACAAGCATATATTTGGTGGGCAACTGGGCATGAAAGGAAATAGCATTAATTGCAGGCTGTGTACTGCTTAAAACAGGTTCTGTGTTGAAGAAGAGTTTGGATTTGATATCCCGCTTTATCACTACCCGAAGGAGTCTCAAAGTGGCTAACATTCTCCTTTCCCTTCCTCCCCCACAACAAACACTCTGTGAGGTGAGTGGGGCTGAGAGACTTCAAAGAAGTGTGACTGGCCCAAGGTCACCCAGCAGCTGCATGTGGAGGAGCGGAGACGCGAACCCGGTTCCCCAGATTACGAGTCCACCGCTCTTAACCACTACACCACACTGGCTCCCAAGTATTCTTGTGGCCCACTTGGTATGAGGGGTTGAACTGCCCTGCTGTAGATGATGATCGTACTCCAGCTCCCATCAGCCCTGGCCAGCATGACAAATAGTCTAGATCAGATGATGGGAACTGAAGTCTGACAACACCTGGAGGGGCACACGGCTTCCCCACCCCAGTATAAAAGGTTATTCATATTTCTCTGAAATCCAGTAATGAATCTTCCAGCTAGGGGAAGACAGAGATTTAAATACAAAGGCTTGGTTATAACCACATTGACTTGTTTTCCCCTCTAAAACATTGCTTTGCTATAATCAAAGCCCACCTCTCCTCAGGAGCATCATCTCAGGTTTCGGGGGTTGAGAAAATCAAACCAGCGTGGAAAGAGAAGATTGAAGCTGGCTAGGAAGGCCTTCTCTTGGCTAGAGATTCAATATTACATAGTTTATAAAAAGAAGAAGAAAGCAAAGCAGTGTTTTAAAAGACAATTAAATATTAATCCCATTCTATTTAATGTACAGTGTGGTGACCTTAAACCACTGTGCTCAAATTAGATTAGATTAATTTGTACTGAGACATTTGGCTGTCACAAAACAAAACTTTAATAGGATAAAAGTTCACAAGGGAACATCACTAGAAGTTAACTTGGGCCCCAAAGGACTAAAGCATAAGCAAACTTAAAACACCAAATTTCCCTGGCTAATCACAACATGCCTCTTTAAAAAAGAAAACAAAATGTTCCGCTGCAGTGCTCATATAATGGGACATGACAAAAGTGGACTACATAAGGGTTCTTTTTTTATGAAGGACTGCATCTGATGAAGTGGGCTTTAGTCTATGAAAACTTGAGCCGCAATAAGGCTGCAATCCTGGAAGTAACCCATACTGAACTCAGTGGGATTTACTTTTGAGAAAGCATGCATGGGAGATCTGTTAGGCCCCATCTGCACTATGCACTTAAAACAATTTCATACCACTTGGAACAAGTCACAGGTTCCCCCAAAGAATATTGGGACCTATAGTTTATTAAGAGATTCCTATTCCTCTCACGTGGGACGCAGGTGGTGCTGTGGGTTAAATCACAGAGCCTAGGACTTGCTGATCAGAAGGTTGGTGGTTCGAATCCCCGTGACGGGGTGAGCTCCCGTTGCTCGGTCCCTGCTCTTGCCAACCTAGCAGTTTGAAAGCACGTCAAAGTGCAAGTAGATGAATAGGTACCGCTCCGGCGGGAAGGTAAACGGCGTTTCTGTGCGTTGCTCTGGTTCACCAGAAGCGGCTTAGTCATGCTGGCCACATGACCCGGAAACTGTACGCCGGCTCCCTCGGCCAGTAAAGCGAGATGAGCGCTGCAACCCCAGAGTCGTCCGTGACTGGACCTAATGGTCAGGGGTCCCTTTACCTTTATTCCTCTCTCAGAATGGTTTAACAGTCAATCTCTCTTCTCAGAGAACTCTGGGAATTGTAGCACTCAGAGGGGAATAAGAATCTCCTAGAAACTCTCAGCATCCTTAACAAATGACAGCCCCCAGAATTATTTGAGGGAAGCCTTGACAGTTTGAAGTGGTATGCTGTTTTCAATGTACACCGCAGATGGGGCCTTATAGTCTTAAAGGTACAAGACTTTTTTTTTGCTACAGCTGTGCAACATAGTCACTGATCTTGCTTCTTTTTTTGAATAGCTAGAACAACATTACGACATACCAAATAAAAGCCTCCTCTCCTTAAGCCTGCCCTTAATTGCCACTTTCGGATGGGTATCTGAGCCTAACACCAAAAAACAAGAGCATGCCGGCCCATTTTTGTTTACCATCTGGAATCTGATTCTAGAGTTGTTCATTTTGCAGCTGTACCCAAACACTGAGGAAGCAAAATCAGAAGTACAATGTTTTCGACTTCTAGGCGAGATAAGGGTTTTGTTCACCAGAACTCCACTTAGCCACAAGTCGTTCTCGTCTATTCAACCTAAAATTAGTGTTTGTAATCCTTTGTTAGCCGTAGATCAATCAGATTTAGTCATTCATTCCAAAAGGCAGGAATTGTTTTGCAGCTGAATGTAATACATTATCTTGTTGGCCTGCGACCATTCCTCTTTAGTCATATTACAAACTTGTTAGGGTACACTCACATCCTTACCTTTCCTAGTTCTGGTGCCCTTGGGGATTTTTTTTTTTTTAAATTGTAGGGGGGGAGGCACATTTCCATATAAGGATGTGTAGCTACACCCTGAATATGTCTAGACAGCTGGAGGGTTGGGTTGCTGGGGTTTTTTTTTGCAAGGCCTGTAGGGACTGAAGTCCATACAGTAAATGACTCTGTGACTTCCTTTTCTTTGAGATGACTCAGCGTGGTAGGAGGCAGTTTGCTGACTTGGCAAAACAACTGCCTTAATTAACTCAGTTGCTGCCCTTCTGACACACATCAAAACACAAGGAGGAAACAAATATTACGGAAGGATTCTTTTTTTTAATCCAACAATGGTGGGAGTATGAGGAAGAGGGATAATAAACCCAGTAATAATTAACCAGCTACGTTTTCTTCAGGTCTAGGGTTTTTTCTGCTCAGTTCACTTTTCAATAAACAGGATGCTAAACAACTACTTGATGGGAGACAGTAGCGTAGCGTGGGGGGTGCAGGGGGGGGCCGGGCGCACCGGGCGCAACATCTGGGGTTAGGGCAAATCCATGGGTTAGGGGGCGCAAATCCACAGGTTAGGGGGCGCAAATCCACAGGTTAGGGGGCGCAAATCCACGGGTTAGGGGGCGCATATTACTTGCCTTGCCCCGGGTGCTGACAACCCATGCTACGCCGCTGGGGTACAATCAAAAAATTCTTTTTGATTCAGCCTTTAGACTGTGAAACTGAATATGTCCCGGTTCAGAAGTAGCAATCCTGGTCCAGCAAATTCAGAGTAGCCAAGATGAAGAAGAACACAGGCTTCCTACAACTTTCATTAGTTGAGTAAGTAAAGGAAACATGGATTCCTGGTTTGTTTTCCCCAGATAAGCCAGGACAAAGAACAAACTAAGAACAAACCTTCATTACAGAGTGAGACAAACCAGAGCCTTGGTTCAGATACAATGCGAAGTGAAACCATGGTTTAGAGCAGCAATACAACCAGGGGATGAGCAAAACGGTGCCCGTTTTTACTGTGGGTACCCATTCACTCACCCATTCATGCTTAACTAAGGGACCCTCCGTCCACAGCCATGTTGCCCCCCGCCAAGATTTCCTGTTAACCGCACCTGACTGCTAGAACCCCCATTTTACAGGTGGGCATGCTGAGGCCCAGCTCGGTTCGCCTTGTAGTGCCGGCCCGTTTTCCAGGAAATGATTCGGCGCTCTCGGTGCCTACCCAGCCTGATCGTGCACTCGCTCCGCGGTCAGCAGGAGCCGAGGCTCTCCCGCCTCCGGCCGGACCGAAGAGAGAGCAACCCCTGCGAGAGACCAAGGCCGCCTCGCACTCAAGCGCACGCCCGCTCCTCCTCCTCTCCAGACAGTCACATGATGGCGATGATCCGCCTTTCGCTCTCTCCTTGCCCGGCCCCCTTGGAGCGATGGGGGCGGTTCGACGGCTCAAGGCTGGCGGCGTTGGCGGCGGCTGCGCCTGTTTCCCCGCCCACGACCCAGTCTGTGCCCGTCCTGGAGAAACAGGGAACAAAACAAAAAAGGAAGTGGTCAGTCCCACCGGCTGGCTGTGGAGTAATTTTCGCAGCTCCTGCTTCGCCGTGTCGGAATCGGATCTCCCGCAACCCTTCCTTGGCTGGAGAGTTGGGGTGCCCGCAAAAAAATAAAACCAAATCCCAAGGGGGGAGCTTGGAAGGACCCGTCTCTACAGGGCATCTGCTGGGCATCGCTTTTGCTGGCCATGGCTGGGTTCTGGTTGTTTTTGCTCGTGGGCCGCCTACTGGCGCCGGGCAGCGCCTTCAACCTGGACGTGGAGAGCCCAACTGTTTACTCCGGTTCCGAAGGGAGTTACTTCGGCTTCGCGGTGGATTTCTTCGCCCCGGATCTCTCCTCGTAAGTATATTCTGTCACTCGGGCGCATCCATCCCGAAGCGGGAAAAGGCGCCGCGCTCCTACGCCAGGAGGACCCTGGGATCTTTGCAGTCTTTTTTTTTTTTTTTTTTTGTGTATGTGTGTGTGTTAATTATTAGACGCCAGAAAATGCTGGACAAGCCCCAGGAAAGTCCTTGATGGAGCCCTGCAAGGGAAACTGAAACGCGCCTGTTCTGATCTCCATTCTGAGCACAGCTCCGCTTTGGAAGCGAGCTTCATTGGAATGAATGGAACGGAACTTCCGAGCAAAAGTGTGTCTGGAATTGGGATAGAGCAGGCTTCCCTCCGCGCCTCTACGCCCCGCTTAGATACCTCCTCCTCGCTCAGCTATACGTTCTCCCCATCTTCTGCCTCTCCCAAATCCCGCTGATTTCAGTGGACCGTAAGAAATGCACCACAAAGCGAGCCTCCTCAAAAGTGCTTTGAGTTGGACTTAACTCCCCAAGTAAGGGTGCGTAGGCTTTTGGGAGCCCGGATTTAAGAAGGAATCCCGTTGAAATCATTGGAAAGCTACGTGCATATAGGAAGATTTGGCTAAAACCCAAGTACTGAAAGTCTTAGCTCACATTCCTTCTCCCTGATACAAGGCAAGATTGCCTCTTCTTATCCTGGCCATACAAATCCGTGAGGGACACTTTGTATCAGGAGATGATAGTGGTGCTATGCGATGTGAGCCATTTTGATGCTGTAATTGCAAAGGAAGGGGGCGGGGGAGGGGAGACATATATATTTTTTCCTTATTCATAATTTGTTACCTGCTTGTCCCAGATTAATTAGAAGCGGCGGACAATGTCATGCTTAAATCCTGCCTTTTAGAGGACCCCGGCCAACATTTTTTATTATTAATATTATTACTATTGTATAAATGGAGTAATTATGGACAGGTGCTATGTTTCATAATTATATGTGGAAATGTATAAAACTGTGGAAGATGAATCAATAAGAAGTGAACCTCTCTTAAACCCACCCATCCACTGAATCCTAAGCAATGCTGTCTTGAACTTCAGATCCGTTACCAGGAGTAACACAAACTCTGTGTCAGGACATTTGCAGCCCGTGAGCCAGTGTTGATGTGTGATTCAGATATTGTCATCCATTTGAAAGCACTTTTGTCTAATAGGCTCTAATGTGGTCTGGCAGCTTTTCATTTTGATTATGGGGATGAGAGAGGGCAGAACCGTCCAGATTGCACAAACTTTGCTGTGTTAAGTCCCCCAAAATGAGAGGGTCAACTGGTCCTGGGTCCGTTTGTTTCTGTGATGGCTAAACTTGATGCTCTGAAGCAGTGGCGTAGCGTGGGGGGTGCAGGGGGGGCCAGCCGCACTGGGCACAACATCTGGGGTTAGGGCAAATCCACAGGTTAGGGGGCGCAAATCCACGGGTTAGGGGGCATAAATTACTTGCCTTGCCCCGGGTGCTGACAACCCACGCTACGCCACTGCTCTGAAGCCAGGGGTGCCAACTTGAATAAAATCTGGGGGTGGGGCGGCAGGTAACCCTCGCCCCGCATAATCGATCACAAGACACGGCACACGCACACCATTAGAAAGGCAATGCCCATCAACTTGTGGGGAGGAGGTAGCCTCATCAGATATTTTATTAGGGGAGGGCGAAGTCACCTCAGCCCCTAGGAGCTGGTTGCTATGCTCTGATGCGTATTCTCCCAGTCTCACTGTGACTTTCTTTACAGATAGGTGTTTGTGGCAGAGGATATACATTTTGAATGTAACTGAGGTGCTCCAAGTTGGTGCAAAGGTTGGGATATGCTGCTAATGTCATAGTAAAGGTAAAGGGACCCCTGACCATTAGGTCCAGTCGTGACCGACTCTGGGGTTGCGGCGCTCATCTTGCTTTATTGGCCGAGGGAGCTGGCGTACAGCTTCCGCGTCATGTGGCCAGCATGACTAAGCCGCTTCTGGCAAACCAGAGCAGCGCACGGAAACGCCGTTTATCTTCCCGCCGGAGCGGTACCTATTTATCTACTTGCACTTTGACGTGCTTTCGAACTGCTAGGTTGGCAGGAGCAGGGCCAGAGCAACAAGAGCTCAACCCGTCGGGGGATTCGAACCGCCGACCTTCTGATCCGCAAGTCCTAGGCTCTGTGGTTTAACCCACAGCGCCACCCGTGTCATATGTGTGTGTTTTTCCTAGAGGAGGTCCCAGGAATAAGTGGTAGCCTAGGCCTGCAATGATAAAACATCAAACATTAAAAACTTCCCTATACAGTGCTGCCTTCAGATGTCTTCTAAAAGTTGTAGTTACTTATCTCCTTGACATCTGGTGGAAGGGGGTTCCACAGGGCAGGCACCACTACCGAGAATGCCCTCTGCCTGGTTCCCTGTAGCTCCACTTCTCACAGTGATGGAACTGCCAGAAGGCTATTACCAGTTTGTAAGCCCCACAGAACCCAAGGCATATACTTTTGGGTAAACATGAGTAAAAGGTAAAGGTACCCCTGCCCGTACGGGCCAGTCTTGACAGACTCTAGGGTTGTGCGCTCATCTCACTCAAGAGGCCGGGGGCCAGCGTGACATCGCTGCTCTGGCGAGCCAGAGCCGCACACGGAAACGCCGTAAGCGGTCCCTATTTATCTACTTGCACCCGGGAGTGCTTTCGAACTGCTAGGTTGGCAGGTGCTGGGACCGAACAACGGGAGCGCACCCCGCCACGGGGATTTGAACCGCTGACCTTTCGATCGGCAAGCCCTAGGCACTGAGGCTTTTACCCACAGCGCCACCCGCGTCCCTTGAGTAGGATTGTCTTATAAGACCGTTTTGCATATGAACTGTCGTTATGGATCAAACCAAAGGTCTATCATGGAAAGGCCTCTGACCAGATATGGCCAAATAAGTTTTGGGCCTGAGGTAGACTTGGGCAGGGCCATCCCCGCCATTAGTCAGAATGAAGTGGCCACCTCAGGCAGTGAATGCTGAGGGTGGGGCTGGCAGCCAGGTGCTGAAGGACAGAGCTTATCCTGTGCCCCCTAAGCTAGCCTGTTGCCCTCAGGTTTGGTGGGGAAAGCTGACACGTGTCTAGTGTTGAAGTAAAATTCAGCTGTCAATCCCCAGGCAGCTTCTGTATGTGCCACTGCGAGGAGAACCATCTTGTCTGCCTCAGGCAGCAAAATGTCTTGTCTGAGGAGGGGCTGCCTATGGGTAGATAGGCTTTAACCCTTTACTCCAATACGTAGCAGTATGTACTGATCAATCTAGCTCAGTATCACCTGCTCTTGGTGTGTAGGTTCCTCACTTCCAGGATTTATAAGCCTTCTATGATCTGGCTTCGAAATTATGGTGGGCTTTGTTCTACAGACCTTATCTGCATCCCATGGATGGGGGTGGGGGGCAGAGCCAGCAGGGGAGGGGATGTGGGGCAGGGGCAGTGGGCTGGGCAGGGTGGAGCTGGTGGGCATGATCCTGGTGTCTGCATGAAGGGTAATGCCCAAATAGGACTACAGTTGCAATGGGGAAGAAGTACCATATTTTCCCCTGTATAAGACTAGGTTTTTTTAAACCAAAAAATAGGTTTAAAATTGGAGCTTGTCTAATACATGGGTAGTGCTGAGGGATGTTTTCTTAATTTGGAGTCCCCCAAAACAGGGGGCGTCTTATACATGGGGGGGGGGTCTTTAGACGGAAAAATATGGTAAGTGTGCTCACATTCTCACCATACATTTTAAGCAGTCTTATGCCTCATTAACAGTTATGGTTTCCCCCAAGGAATCCAGGGAAGTGTAGTTTGCTAAGGGTGCTGGGAATTGTAGCTCTCCGACAAAGATACAACAGTTTCCAGGATTCTTTAGGGGATGCCGTGACTTTTAAATGTGGCATAAGAGTGGTTTAAAGGAATGGTGTGGATGTCACCCATGAGATGGGTGTGTATTTGGACGCCTATAAATTGTGGGCATCTGCTGTCAGATGGGACCCAAAGAGGTAAAAGAGTAAGAGCCAAAAATAATACAATGGTACCTCGAGTTAAGTACTTAATTCGTTCCGGAGGTCCGTTCTTAACCTGAAACTGTTCTTAACCTGAAGCACCACTTTAGCTAATAGTGCCTTCCACTGCCACTGCGCCGCCAGAGCACGATTTCTGTTCTCATCCTGAAGCAAAGTTCTTAACCCAAGGTACTATTTCTGGGTTAGCAGAGCCTGGAATCTGAAGCGAATGTAACCTGAAGTGTATGTAACCCGAGGTACCACTGTATTACCCATGATAAGTACAATATCAGTAAGACTTGAATAATAATTTTAAAAACCCAATAAAGTATTTATAAATAGCTAAAAACAGCACAGCTGTTTCAACCACATCCTGGAAAACCAGCAGATAATGCCTGCCATAGTTCTTAGATGGTGATGTGAGGCTGTCAGTGGAGGGAGCAGGAAAACTTGTCTGAAAAGGGGCTTTCCGTAATATTGGCATCACCATGGGGAAGGCACAGCTCTCAGCACCTTTGCCTACAGTTGCCATTGTAGGTGTGCCTCTAATGGTGGCTTGCAGTGCAGACCTTAGAAGGTGACCCTAACATGGCTGTTTTGCTTGCACAAGCTTCAACTTGTACAGCAGAACTTCCCCCTCCTCTCTTTTCCTTTGCAGCCCTGCCCCACCTACCCCCAAAATCTGCTCCAGAGCCTTTGGGGGACCCTCTAGAGCAGATTTTGGATGAGGTGAAGGCACAGGGAGAGGAGAAGAAGTCCCAATGAGCGAGAAGAATGCCAGTCGCCTAGCATTGGAGACAACCCAAGCTTCGCCTGCTCATGCCAGCACATCAGGTTCTGGTTCAAGGCCTAAGGGCAGGAAAAGCCAATTCCCTGCTCCCAGTCATTCTTTGTCTAGCTGGCTCGTGGATATATGGGAATGAGGAGGCAACTTCCAGGTAGAGATGCAGGTAGAAGAATAGTCTGGGTTGGAAGTGGGTGTTAAAAGTCAAATAAATAAATCTGCCACATTATAAATAGATTTCCATGTTCCTTATTGTATAGATATCTAAAATTGTGGGGGGGGGGGTGTTAAAAGCTATATCATGGATTGAACTGCAGATCATAGCATCAAAGAATCATAGAATTGTAGAGGTTTAAGGGAGCCTAAGGATCATCTAGTCCACCCCCCACCCCCGCAATGCAGGAATATACAGCTGTCCCATACAGGGATCAAACCTGCAACCTTGGCCTTATCAGCACATGCTCTAACCAGCTGAGCTATCCAGCTGATGCATTATACAGTGGTACCTTGGGTTACATACGCTTCAGGTTACAGACTCCGCTAACCCAGAAATAGTGCTTCAGGATGGGAACAGAAATCGTGCTCCGGTGGCGCAGTGGCAGCGGGAGGCCCCATTAGCTAAAGGGTGGTGCTTCAGGTTAAGAGCAGTTTCAGGTTAAGAACAGACCTCCGGAACGAATTAAGTACTTAACCAGAGGTACCACTGTACACATAATGTAGGCAGGAGGAAAGCCATGCTGATGACCAAGTAGGATGAAGGAAAACAGGTCAGTAGCAGCTTATGCTTACAGTGGTTTGTTCTGCAGAAACTCAGGAGAGCAGTTTTGCATGATGAATTGCAGGAGGAATTCAGGAAATTCCCCGAAACCTTGATGTATGGAACTTGGTATGCCTGGGTAGTACAAAGAGCTTGCTGTCTATCATCTTGAGATGCCGCAGGACTGGAGATAGGCAAATGTTGCCCAAATAGTAAAACGAAAACGAAAACGAAAACCGGGGCTGGGAAGTGGGAGAGTGGGGGAGGATCCGGGAAATAACAGACTTGTCATTCTGACATCAGTACCAGGGAAGATCCTAGGGCAGATGATGAAGCAGTCAATTTGCAAGCATCTTGATAACAATGCAGTGCTTAGTAGTGGCCCCTCAAGCTGAACCTAGTCCATCAATCATGTATGAGCGCACCACCAGTGGTGAGATAAATCACACCCTTGTGCTTCCTGCCTGCAAAACTGGGGGCCAGGATTGGGGAGGGGAAGTGCCTGCAGCCCACAACGTATGTCTGTTGGCCTGTCTTGTGCTTGGTGGATTATAGCTTGAATAGACCTGCTTTATCTTGACAGTAGTCTGATAACTTACAATATCTGATGGTTTAATAAGTGGCAGTTGTTTTGATTATGGGCAGATCCCCATCTAGCAGAACTTGTATGAATCATTCAAAGAAGGAGCAGGGAGACCTCACAAGGATTAGATAAATTATTGGAAGATAGGGCTATCAGTTGGCTACTAGCCTTGATTGATATGCTCGACCTCCACTGTCAAAGGCAGGCAGCAATGCTTCTGATACCAGTTGCTGGAAACCACAGGAAGGGAGAGTGCTGTTGTGTTCAAGTCTATCTTGGCTGTGAGTCCTGGAAGACCTGCTCCCTGCCTTACAGGCTCTTTTCCACCTGGCATGGGAGGGTGTGGTCCGGACTGACTCCAACTACAAAAGCTGAGGCTGCTGAACAGACTCGTGGGCTGAGGTTGTGTGTTTTTTTTGGGGGGGGGGTGCTGTTGGTTTTTTGTAACTTTATTTTAGATTTTGTTGTGATTTATGTGGAAATTGTTCAGTTTAGTTTTGTAACCTTTAATGTTTAATTTATTGTTTATGAATGCTTTTGTTACGTTGTAGATAGGGCTGGGCGATATCTGGTTTTCAACATTGTGACATATCATCAGCTGAACACAGTGGTATATACCGATATATCACGATGTCTGAAATAAGGATGTAACTACTGTATGTAGAGGCAAACAGGATAATGTCCTGGCAATTGCTACTACCGTATTTTTCCCTCTATAACACGCAGATTTTTTCTCCTAAAAAGGAAGGGGAAATGTCTGTGCGTGTTATAGAGCGAATGTGTGGTCCCTGGAGCCAAAAAATCAAGCAAAAGTCAAATCGCGAGTCACGGAGAAGGGAAACCTGAAAAGAGGAAGTGGCTGCTTTCCTGCATTCTGCCTCAGGGTCTTATTGCCCACCCTCCTCTGTTTCGTTGCTGTGATTGCTGAAACGGAACAAAGAGCAGGGAAAGCCCCTCCCCTCCAGGCAAGCAGAGTGTCGTTCTTTCTAATTCCTCTCTGTGCTCCGGTGCTGCTGGGGGAGAGGGAGAGAGAGTGGGGGAGGGAGAGGGGGAGGGGGGGAGGGAGGAGAGGGAGAGAGAGGGGGGGAGGGAGAGAGAGGGGGGAGGGAGAGAGAGGGGGAGGGAGAGAGAGAGAGAGAGAGAGAGAGAGAGAGAGAGAGAGAGAGAGAGAGAGAGAGATGGCTGGCTTGGGGGGGAACTTTTGCCTTTCTTTCCTCCCACCCGTTATATCCCTCTCCAGCATTCTTAGCCAGCTGCTTCTCTGCACACCCCTCTCATGTCCCTTCTTTGTTTTTCCTTCGCTCCCCACTTAAAATGTGGTTACAAAGCATAGATCAACATGGATCCTCAGGATCTTTGCATTGGGTCACCCCAAATTCACCATCAGATCACATAGCATGTCCATGGCTACAGCCTGCACCAAAAAAATCACGCACCCACTGTTGCCTGGGGCTGCAATGGTGCAAAAACGTGGTTACAAAGCATGGATCCACAGGAATTCTCAGGATTTTTGCATTGGGTCACCCCAAATTCACCATCAGATCACATGTCTGTGGCCACAGCATGAAGCACAAAAATGATACATCCACTGTTTCATTCAGAATGTTTTTTCCCTTGTTTTCCTCCTCTAAAAACGATGTGCATGTTATGGTCAGGTGCGTGTTATAGAGCGAAAAATACGGTACTTAGGGCAGAGCTTTCCAAACTGTGTGTTGCGACACATTAGTGTGTCGGCTGCAGTGTGTAGGTGTGTCATGCGAACACTCCTCCTGGGGCTGAGAGGGGGTTAGTTTAACCTCCGTTTTGCTAGTAAAACTGAATTACTGTGTCACGAAATGATGCGTGTCTGAAAAATGTGCCACCACCATGAAAAGTTTGAAAAACTCTGACATAGGGGTCTAAAACTGATACATTTTTACTTACCTTTAGCATACTGTTAAAACTGCTATTTTATAAGCAGCAGGGGCAGCAGAAATCATGAGAGAAGTTATGACCGGCTCCACGATTTTCCCCCATCACAGTTTTTTATATAGCACACAAACACACACACATCGTGATTTGTGATATATCACTATGTCAGATATTATGAAACCATTCTTCTTATGTTCCTGCTTTGCACAGGCTTGATGACTGACCATTTTGTTTCACTGTTTCTCCTTGGTGGACATTGTTCCTCCTTTTGTTATTCTGAAGGAGCGTCTCCACCCCCATCGTTCAGCCCGGACACTGAGATCCAGCGCCGAGGGCCTTCTGGCGGTTCCCTCATTGCGAGAAGTAAGGTTACAGGGAACCAGGCAGAGGGCCTTCTCGGTAGTGGCTCCTGCCCTGTGGAACGCCCTCCCAGCAGATGTCAAAGCAATAAACAACTATTTTACTTTTAGAAGTCATCTGAAGGCAGCCCTCTTTAGGGAAGTTTTTAATGTTTGATGCTGTACTGTTTTTAATATTCAGTTGGAAGCCGCCCAGAGTGGCTGGGGAAACCCAGCCAGATGGGCGGGGTATAAATAATAAATTATTATTATTATTATTATTATTATTATTCTTTAGATGAATTGTGCCCCAGGCATTTAAATGAATGGTGGTATCCGATGCTATTTGTACTCAGAGTGAAGCCATAGAAATTAACAAACTTAACTAACTAAAGTCTATTGATTTCAATGGGTCTGCTCTGAGTACAACTTAGTTGGCTACCATGCTCTTAGAATAGTTGACTTGCCATGTTATATTTAGTACAGCATGACTCATTGTATATATAATTTCCCCCGACTCTGATGCCAAGGAACAAAGACTTGGAAAAAAGCTCTATTCAAATAATTGGGATTCATCTACATGGCTTGGGATCCAGTGAACCGCAGAAGCATTTCTACATGTTTAACGATATAAACATGCCCAAGGTATAAACTTGACTAGCAATCCAAATAAGCAAGGTGTGTACATGGCACAAACTTAGCTGGATGTTTGTCGGCACACAGTTCCGATTGCTGAAGACATAAGCCATGGTTTCAGTTTTGCAAATTCAGCAGTTGTTAAGAAAGAAATAGAGGAGGAATCTTATGTTCTGAAAGCATGCAAATACTAATTATGGGATAAAAGTGAAACAAATTGAAATTTGGCAGGAACAGAGGGGGTGGACACTATTTTCCAGGTGCCCTTTCTCTTATCTCTGTTCACATGGTGGTAAGCAAACTGTACCTGTGGAACTTCCGACTTCCTCTGAAAGAGAGAGGAGCCATAATCCTTGTGGAATGTGGCAATCTTGTGTTGGCACACAGCACACTCTGTGGCTCACCACTGCATCTGCTGATATCTGTAGGATCAACATGCAACACTCCAGTCCTAAACATTTGTGTTGGACAGCATTGATGTCCCTGGCAAAATGTTGCACTGTAAGTCGCTGCAGTGGGTAGAGCAGTTTATTTGCCATATGTTTTGCATTTATTTCCTGGCATGGTCAACATCAGAATTGGGATATTATGGTGTGTGTTTTTTGTTTGACTGCTTCTTTTCTATTTTAAGCTGTCATTTCAATACTGTCACGGCCAAGATTTGCCAAATCAAAACATCAGAAGTAAGTGAGACTGAATAGCTGAGGGTATTTGTTCTGGAGAGTAGATTTGAGCAGAGATGTTGTGAATTAAGGGGAATATGCCTGATGATTTATAGAGGCATGTTGCTTGAAGCGGAAGGAGAGCGGGAGAGACTTTCCTTGAGTACAAGGAACATGATATATTCTAATGACTGCAGGAGGCTGTTTGTTTTATTTTTGGAGTAGATTTGTTTGCGCTTAAAGTGTTTTTGCTGGGGGAGGAGTTGAAGGCCAGAATAGCTTTGGAATATGTTGAATGCCATGGAATTTAAAGACTCATTCCCTTCAACTTAGAAGATCACTAAGCCTCATATGCTGCTGGTTACTCAAACACAGCACATGGAAACATCTGTTGTGTGGAAACATCATGCAAGGCTCATCTGCCATGTAGACTTCTTCTTTGTGGTCTGTCTATCTGCACTGTCAGAGGCATTATGCCTCTGAATACCAGGTGCTGGAAAATGCAGACAGGCAGAGTGCTCATGTGTAGCTTGCAGACTTCCCACAGGCATCTTGTTGGCCATTGTGAAACAGGATGCTGGACTAGATGGGCCATTGATCTGATCCAACAGGCTTTTCTTATGTTCTTATGTCTTACAGCCCAGCCCTGTACAGTCGTACCTCAGAAGTCAAACAGAATCAGTTCCGGAAGTCCGTTCGACTTCCAAAACATTGGAAAACCAAAGCGTGACTTCTGATTGACTGCAGGAAGCTCCTGCAGCCAATCAGAAGCCCTGTCAGATGTTCGGCTTCCAAAAGAACGTTTGAAAACCATAACACTCACTTCCGGTTTTCGGTTGCTTGGAAGTTGGAACATTCGACTCCCAAGGCATTCAGGAGCCAAGGAATGACTGTATATCGTTTTGGTTGAGGTGGGTTAAGCAAGTTGCAGCTTTTGCCATTCCAGCACATTTTGAGCCTAGGTCAGAGAGAAAGAGAACCTTAGGCCTGGTGGCCTTCATGCAGTCCTATAGGCCTTTTAATCTGGTCTTTGGGCTTCAAAGGCCACATGGCTTACTGACTGGAATGTGTCCTTGAAGTGTGATAATGCCTCTTGCTAGCCTGGATAAGGGATGGAGATGTGTGTGTGAGCAGAAACCTCTGAGCTTTGTTTTGCTAGAAGGTAGTGCCAGATTTAGGGCACTGAGCACAGTTCCCTCACACAGAACGCTGAGCCAAGGGTGTGCAAAATAACAACAGCAAAAGCAACATGTATATTTATACGGGTACCTGCTGAGAAGATCCATTTAAAACAGGGGGGCCAACCTGAATAAAATATTGTGGGGACCCAGGAAAGCCCCATCCTGCATAATCAATCACACGATGCAGTGCACACACACCTTTTGAATGGGAAGGCCCATCAACTTTGCGGGGGCCCAGCCCCCCCAAATATTTTGTTGTGGAGGCTGAAGCCCCCTTGGCCCCTAGGAGTTGGTTCGCATGCCTGTAAATATCAGTTGCTGCGATTCACAAGTTGGAAGAGTGCTGCTGTTCTCAAGTCCTGCTTCTGGGCTTTCCATAGGAATCTGAGGGAGAGTCACACTGGCTCTGAAATTTTTTGTGCTAATAGAAAATCTCATGGGACAAGACCTTCCTAATGGTAACCCACCAAGATGACTACAGCCCATGAGCCATGTGCTCTGCCAGGGGATTGACCCCCTCACTCTAGCCACCATTTTTCTAGTCTCAGCTGGGCAGCAAAACCACAATGTTTAGATGGGCTAGACTCTCACATATGGCTGGTGGGGTAGCATTTGTCTTGGTGGACCACAAGTTGTTCTATGCAGCAAATCTGACTATAGAAGGAACAAACAGGCCCTCCAGCAATCCCACCTCAATCTTTTGGCTTCTACATGGTCCTAGCTACGGTTCTAGCCCTACCTAACATTGCAGTAGCTGCCATACTACACTCGAATCCATTTCCTTCAGTGGCATAATGAGGATTCCTAACCTGTATGCTTCTTCGTTTGTTTCCTGCAGGATGTTTCTCCTTGTGGGTGCTCCAAAGGCAAACACAACTCAACCTGGGATTGTGCAAGGAGGCCAGGTGCTCAAGTGTAACTGGAACCCCAACAGAAGAAACTGCCAGCCGATTGTATTCGATGCCACAGGTAATAATATAGCAATATGGGCTTTTGCCAACCCATGGGATTTGGATGAAATGCAAAGAGGAAAGCAAATCAGCAACCTGTTGGAAAAGATTTGGAGCAATAAGGGTCATTGTACACAAGGCTCACTTTGTTGGCCTGTCTTCATGCCATAATCATTCAAAATGGTGGAGGTTCTCTTAGCTCAGTGTTGTGAACCATCTTGAGGGCTCGGGTAGTGATGCCTGTTGTGGTAGGCCTGCTGACATGCATAGTATGCCATTGATTTGGAATGGTTGTGACAAGACAGCCAACACATTCATTGTTGGTGAACAGTTTGGATCCTGGGGACAGAACCAGCAGGATGGGAGGATGTAGCTTTCCCACGTGATCTTGGGAATCTGTACTGCTTGGAAACCAACCCACATCTCCCTGCCATCTTCTGCTTCTTTCTGGCAGCTCCTCAAGGAACTGCAAATCCTAGCAGATAAAGTTTCTCTTGGTGGAAGTGCACCGGATTTGCAAATGTAAGTGAGGGAATGACAGCCTGTGATGAGAGGTAGGGTATAAGCCAATTCGAAGACATCCCTGTCATCACTGTTCGTTCTTGGCAGTTTCAATGTGTTAAAATAGGCTGGCTTTCTGGTGAGCTGGAATCTTTGTCGCCGGAATTAAAGAACTCTCTGCTTTACAGTGGCAAAAACCATTTGAAAGTGCTTTTTATATGCTGGCTATTCCAGCAAAGGGTACGTTGATTCCTTGTCCAGGGCTTAGAACAATGTAGGCATAACATAAAGGACTGGATTCTGGAATTTCACGGAGGGAGGGGGGAGGTTTCCTGTCCCCTCCTCTTCATTGCAGTGACTTGCACCCCCAATGAAAGCCTCTTTGGAGGGTCGAGGACCCCTCCTGAAAAATATGGGATGTGGTGTGGTAGGCTGCTATGAGAGGGGAGAATTGCCCCAAATCAGATTTGAACCACAAGCGAAATTCTAGTTCCTGTTCCTAGCAGCAATCTCATGCCCTGCCCCACATTGTTTAGGAGCTCCCTCCCCAACCCCCCAGGGAACAATACTAGGAGGGCCTCAGGTGGCGGCAGCAGGTAAGAGGGGATGGGAAACTTTCCATTCAGAAAGTTTCTTAAGTTCACTTAGCCTGAGGCTCCAAGTCAAGACGTCCTGAAGTGGGAGATATGCTCATAAAGGCAAGCTTGAATTCCTGTGCTTATGAGTTGCAGATTACTCAGCCCCTCAGTCACTCCCACTAAAGCTAGATTGATTGATTTATTTATTTTTAAAAAGGGAAACCATGTACACAGCATGACTTTGCACATGCAGCCCCACAGCCACTTGTGGACATGTGGTGGAATCCTGGTAAGCGTTCTATAGGGGCAGGCAGTCATTTAAGGCATTTCTGGAGCTTTGCTGGGCTTGCGGGTACACTAGTTGCAGGTTAAGTACTTAATTCGTTCAGGAGGTCCGTACTTAACCTGATACTGTTCTTAATCTGAAGCACCACTTTAGCTAATGGGGCCTCCTCTGCTGCCACGCCGCCGGAGCACGATTTCTGTTCTCATCCTGAAGCAAAGTTCTTAACCTGAGGCACTATTTCTGAGTTAGCAGAGTGTAACCTGAAGCGTATGTAACCTGAAGCATATGTAACCTGAGGTACCAATGTACTGTGTTTTCCCCCAAATCAGCTTCGATCTAAATTGAGAAAAAGAACAACCTAGCTGTGTTTTAAGCTGGCAATGTGTCCATGGCCAAAGTCTGGATCCATCTCAAAGATTCTCCCACTAGCCTGCACACAAACACCTTATAGAAACATGTCATCTGGTTCCAGCTGTAGCCTGACAGTTCCAAAAAACCAGCCCATGGGCTGAGACTGGTCAGCTGTAGTGTGATGCAAGCCCAGTGAATTCCGCTCCCCTTCATTTGACTGTTGAAATGTTCCCCAGGAGAAACTCTGCAGCTCTGGTTTCATTTCTGATGTGCGCGGAAGGAGAAGCATGGCTTTAAAAAGAGTGTAGAATTCCTTTTTCAGGGCAACAGAGCCACGTTCCCTTCTGGTTATTGTGTGTGGGTGATCCCTTCGCCAACAATAGAAAGCCTTGTTTGAGAGCCAAACAACGCTATCGGTCAGGCATGGCCATTGCTGTGACCCATTTAGCATCTGGCATATTTAAAAGGGCCTTGCGTAGCGCCGTCCTCTCAGCCTTCTCCAGCTCAGGAGCTGCTGCCGGTGCCGAGAACTCATGCAGAAAATGTGTGCCAGGGGTCTGGGAAGGGGGGGAATTGGTGGGGAGCTGCGTGCCGACTTCTCTCGGCGCACGGCAGAGGAAGCTGGCAGAGACGAAGCTGAACTCATCCAGCGTGTCATTGTTCAAAGGCTGCGTTTGGGGGCGGTGGGTCACGGGAAGGTCCTTTTCCTATTTATAGCTTTAGTCTAAAAACAACATCTTGCCAACAAGCCCACAAAAGGCTCCTGTGGCAGCAAAAGAGCACATTAAAATATAAAACCCCAACGAAAACGTTTAGAACACCGAGTCCATTACAAAACGGGAGGGAAAGAGGAAGCCAATCAAGCTGATTTTGATAAAATAATATTAGGAACAGCTGATTTGACTGAAACCCTTTGTGAGCAGGAAAGTATTTATCACCTTCCTGTGATATGAGCTAGTTAGAGGAGCCTCCCCAGGTAAGTGTTCTTCATCCTTAGGTCCCCAGGTGTTTTTGGACTACAGTTCCCATTGTCCTCTGCTGGTTTAGGCAGCAGTCAGGGATTATGGGGGTTGTAGTCCAACAGCATCTGGGGACTGGAGGTTGAAAAGTGCTGCCAGCAAGGGAAAGAGCTCAAATCAAGGAGACTCATCTTCACTGCCACCCAGCTTAGACAGTGGCGGCAACAAGAGAAGTTCCTTTAGAGGTTTGACATGGGATCAGGCATCCTGGACCCAAACAGTACAATCCTGCACATCTGGATTGGATGGTGGGAAAGGATTATCTTTCATAATACTAAGAACTTGTTAAATGAATCTAGAGTTGGAAGATTCAGGGCAGTCAAAAAGAAATTATATCTTCACCGAAATTATATCTACAGTCAAACTATGGAATTTGCTTTCACAAGATGTTGTGATGGCCGCTAACCTGGATGGCTTTAAAATAGGTTCCAGGTTTGTTTGTTTTTCAAACTTGGCCCTCCAGCTGTTTTTGGACTACAGTTCCCATCATCCCTGACCACTGGTCTTGCTAGCTAGGGATGATGGGAGTTGTAGTCCCAAAACAGCTGGAAACCCAAGTTTGAGAAGCCTTGACCAGTGATGGCCAAACTTGGCCCTCTAGCTGTTTTGGGACTACAGCTCCCATCATCCCTAGCTAACAGGACCAGTGGTCAGGGATGATGGGAATTGTAGTCCCAAAACAGCTGGAGGGCCAAGTTAGGCCACCACTGGTTTAGACCAGTTCATGGAGGATAAAGCTATCAGTGGCTACTGGCCGCATTGGCTATGTTCTGCCTCCATTTTGGGAGGCAGCATGCCCCTGAATACCAGTTGCTGAGCACTACAAATGAGGAGAGTGCTGTTGTACTCAAATCCTGCTTGCAGATTTTGTGTGGGTAGCTGGTTGGCCTCTGTGAGAGCAGAATGCTAGACGAGATGACCCCTCTTCTGCTCGTAGCTTTACTCAAAAGTAAAGGACTTTACTCAAAAGTAAAAAGGACATGGGTGGTGCTGTGGGTTAAACCACAGAGCCTAGGACTTGCCAATCAGAAGGTTGGCGGTTCGAATCCCCGTGACGGGGTGAGCTCCTGTTGCTCGGTCCCTGCTCCTGCCAACCTAACAGTTCGAAAGCACGTCAAAGTGCAAGTAGATAAATAGGTACCGCTCCAGCGGGAAGGTAAATGGCGTTTCCGTGTGCTGCTCTGGTTCGCCAGAAGCTGCTTAGTCATGCTGGCCACATGACCCGGAAGCTCCCTTTGCCAATAAAGCGAGATGAGCTCCGCAACCCCAGAGTTGGTCATGACTGGACCTAATGGTCAGGGGTCCCTTTACCTTTACCTTTAAGTGTTTAACAGGTCTTGTGGATGTGTTTCAGGATTTGGGCCCTTGTGTGACTGAGTTTGCTATCCTTTACTAAGGTTCTGCAGAAGGAAGCAAAGGATGGACAGGGGCCCCTTTAGCAAGAAGAAACATTGCAGTTTCTCATTTCTTGGAGGGTCCTGCCAGACCTCTCCTCTGGTTTAATTTTACAGTTCAGATCAAAGCTTTTCAACACATGGTGAAACAGGATATGACATTTGTGCAAGGAGCGTGCTTCTTGCAAAACTCCCAGCCTATTTTGAAAGTGTTGCAACTGATACATGGTTTAATATATGTTGATTTTTAGTGTGTATATGACAAAACCTTTAACTGAAGCTGTTTAAAAAGCTGTTTTTGAAGCTATTATGAAACTACAGGCAATACACACAAGGAAAAAATATAGAGGGAGCAAGCCAAAGATCCTGTATTTATTACTATTATATTTATATCCCAACTTTCCTCCAAGGAGCTCAAAGTGGCATATATGGGTTCTAACCCCCTCCATTTTATCTTAACAACAACCCTGGGATGTAGATTAGCCTGAGAGACTGTGGCTGGCTGAAAGTCGTCTAGCAGGCTTCATGGCTGAGTAGGGATTTGAACCCAGGTGAAAGAGACAGAGCACCTTGTAGAAGAATTAACAAAAGATCCAAGGGTGCTTGCGCCTGGCAGCTGATGCACTGTGGGGACTCCTCCAATTTTTTAAAAAAATATTTTTTGAGGAGGCTGGGACTCCTCAGTGTTCAGAGGGCCCTGTGTGCGATGGCAGGAAGTCATGTTGGGACCCCTCAATCCTCTGGAGAAGGTGGCACCTCTGAAAAGATCTAATATAGCTAGGACAACTGAGACACAAAATGGTAGGTAAAGGGTCCAGTCGTGAACGACTCTGGGATTGCGGCGCTCATCTCACTTTATTGGCCGAGGGAGCCGGCGTACAGCTTCTGGGTCATGTGCCTTCTGGCGAACTAGATGAGCAGCACACGGAAACGCTGTTTACCTTCCCGCTGGAGCGGTACTTATTTATCTACTTACACTTTGACGTGCTTTCAAACTGCTAGGTTGGCAGGAGCAGGGACTGAGCAACGAGAGCTCACCCCGTCGCGGGGATTTGAACCGCCGACCTTCTGATCGGCAAGTCCTAGGCTCTGTGGTTTAACCCACAGCGCCACTGGATATGTAAAGTGGCACACCCATGAGAAATATCTTGGGCAAACCAATCCCAACCTCTGATCATGTGCTTTGGGTGTGCGGGTGGCTGTTAAGATAAAGAGGAAATTTCATGAAGATAGCCTTCTTCTTTATTCTTTGGCGATCACTCATAGCTGAGTAAGATTGTCTCCTATGAACACAGTCTTAACAGTGAGTCCGTAAGTGACTGTGGAGGCCAATTCTGGATCCACACATCCTTCCACAGTGGAGACATAGGTTTCTGGGCAGGATTTTATTATGATGAGGATTTGCCAAATGTGCCTTCCTCTTAGCTTGTTTCTCCCTTTCGTCCTGAGTTTGTGCTTCTTCAAAGCCCATGACACCTTTGGTAGAGGCTGTTCTTCAGTTGGAGCCCTCGCAGGCCAATGTTTCCCAATTATCTGTGCTTATACTGCATTTTTAAAAATAGATTTGCCTTGAGAGCATCTTTAAACCTCCTTTTCTGTCCACAAGTATTTTGCTTTCCATTCTTAAGTTGGGAATAGAGTAGTTGCTTTGGAAGATGATAATCAGGCATCCGAACCACATGACCAGTCCAACGAAGTTGATGTAACAAAACCAGTACAATGCAAATGACTACAAGATGGCATACATCTGTATGCCTTCTGAATTTTCTGTTTGTTTGTTTGTTTGTTTGTTTGTTTTTAAAAAAACATTTTTAAGTTGCGGGAATTTGAGAAACAAAAACTTTATGGTATGTCTACTGGATGTCACAATTATGTTGCCAAGTAAGCACTTTTGTGCTTTCTTTCCTAACACCCTTCAGAAGTGTCTGGAACAGATCACTGTCAGAAGTAGGATGCGGGGCTGAGGCAGGTCTTTGACCTGACCCAGTCAAGATGCCCTTTTTTGCTTCAACTTCCTTATTTCCTCATCTTCCTCATTCACATTGGAGCCCCAAAGTGTAATCTCACAAACTGATAGTGGTGCAAGTGAAAAGAAAACACTGTTGGGCATGGGAAGGGCTGGGGCTCAGTGATAGGCCATCTGCTTCGTATACAGAAGGCCCCACATTCGATCACTGACAAGTAGGGCTGGGAGAGCCCCTAGCCTGAAACCTTGGAGATCTGCTGCCAGCCAGTGTAAACCAATACTGAGCTAGATGAATCAATAGTATTACTTGAGACAAGAGAGTTTTGATGCCTTGTGCCATGGCGCAGGTTGAACATTTGGTTGAAAAACACCTGGGCTTCATTTTGGTTCAAGCAAGTTGCAATGTATACCTATGCGCTTAATTTATTATGTGGCCCTTGTTAAATCCAGTATACCTCATGCAAAGCTGCAAGGAAATAAGCTCTGCCTCTTTTCCACCACAGCGTGCAATTCCCGGCATGAGTCATTGTGCGCCCGGTTAAGGAGATTCCTGCTCGGATAGTTTTAAACTGTGTTTACTCAAGTCATAACTAGATGGGAGGATAAAATGCCTTGCTCGTACTAGCCAAGATAGAATGATTTATTTGTGTTTTAAAAGGTTTCTGGAGGAAGAAGCAGTTCTTTCCTGACCAAAGCAGGAGCTGTGCATTTCCAGCGAGGGCCAGTTGAAATGTGGTTGGTGCTACAGCTGTGGCAAAGCCTGGGGCAGCCTTGACTGGATGGCCGGTGTTATTGTGAACATTCCTACACAGCAAACCAATGCTTGTGAATGTCTTGTCGGTTCTTGGAGCTGTTCCGTGCAGCCCAGCAGGAAATCCTGAAGGCCGAGTTCATATATTTATCCTGGTGCAACAATATATCCTCACAGATTGAGGAGCAAGCATGCTCTCTCCCCTCCACAATGCATGTCATGTTGCATATTCTGCAGGTATCCTCCTCCTTGGATGAGCACCATATTCGCCTTCCTCCATCCTGCACAAATGGGCAGAAACCTGATGTGATCAGCATGGCAAAAGGGGGGGAGGTCCTGTCTGCTCTTTCAGCACACACACCCTCCAATATTTATCTGATGAAAATAGGGATGTCAATAATAATAACAACAACAACAACAACAACAACAACAACACCCCACCCATCTGACTGAGTTGCCCCAGCCACTCTAGGTGGCTTCCAACATATATAAACACATAATCAAACATAAAGCATTAAAAAAAAAAAAAGCTTCCCTATACAGGGCTGCCTTCAGGTGTCTTCTAAAGGTCGTATAGTTACCTATCTCCTTGGCTCAGTTGTTGCATAACTTCATACCCTCCAACATTTCTCTGATGGAAAATAGGGACGTCCTAAGGGATCAAATCAGAAACCAGGACAGCTTCTGTAAATCTGGGACTGTCCCCGGAAAATACAGATACTTGGAGGGTGCGCCAGCATGTAAGGGCTTTTGCCATCTGAATGCATATTTAAATGAAGGCTGAGTGCATGTGAGGGTGGCAGGCCTATTTCTGTAAAAGTGAACCTGTCACAGTGCAAAGTGGAGGGGTTGAGTTGAAAGGTAGGGCATCTGATTCCATGCAGAAGGTCCCAGATTCAATCCCAGGTAAGGCTAGGGAAATACCCCTTCTGAAACCCTGGGGATCCCCTGCCCATCAATGTAAGCAGTGCTGAGCTATGTAGTCCAATAGACCAACTCTGTACAGTTTTTCGTCTTGCGAAGCACGGTTTCCCATAGGAATGCATTGAAAATCAATCAATGCGTTCCTATGGAGACTGTCCGGGGACAGAGGGGAAGCGCCGTGCGCCTTCCCCTCTGTCCCCGAACCTGTTTAAAGCAAGGGGCGGTGGGGAGAAGATTGCTTCTCCCCGTTGCCTGCCCCGCGCGCGCCTTCCCCTCTGTCCCCGGACCTGTTTTAAAGCAAGGGAAGGGGCAGCGGGGAGAATCGCTTCTCCCCGTTGCCGCCCCTTGGTTCAAAAGGGGTCCGGGGAGAGAGGGGAAGGCGCGCGCGCCTTCCCCTCTGTCCCCGGAGATTGCGGGGCTGGCAATGGGGAGAAGCGATCTTCTCCCCGCCGCCCCTTGCTTCAAAAGAGGTCCAGGGACAGCGGGGAAGACGCGCTGCGCTTCCCCGCTATCCCCGGAGCTTGCGGGGCAAGTTTCGTTTTGCGAAGCAAGCCCATAGGGAAATGCGTCTTGCGAAGCGGCTAAGAAAACGAAAAACTCCTTCGTCTAGCGAGTTTTTCGTCTTCCGAGGCGTTCGTCTTGCGGGGTACCACTGTATAAGGCAGCTTCCTATGGCGCTCTTAATGGTGGTGTTGTATCTTCCCCTGCTCCAGAAGTCTCTCCCTCAGCTGCTTTTTATTTAGTTATATTTGCTTCCACTATTAGAGCCCTCTAGGAGAGAGAGAAAATGTTTTTGGGAGGTAAACTGCAGGGGTGAGCTTGGTTGGTGGGTGGAGAGATTTGGCATTCCTTACCTGCTCACTTCTTTTGCTCTTTAAATTGCACACTATCCCACACTTTACACTGGATTTAGGCTGACTCGCGTTTAAAGACATGGATCAGCCAAGACACAGGCCCTCCGCCTCCCTCCACCCCCTGCCCTCTGAAGACTAGCATTTGCTTTCATTTATATTGTGTATGTTGCAACGACTGCTGTACTAAACAATGCGCTCTGGAGATATTAACATTGGAAGGCCTCTAAACAAACTGAGAAGGAGGCAGCAACGTCGCAAGCCGTCTTTTCTTGGCACAAAAGCAGACGAAGCATCTCTGCAGATAAATGATCCCTCTCGAGATGCAATAAATCTGCGACTTCTGGCTAGGCTTCCCACCCCATGCAGTCCATTCCTTCTTAGATTTCCTAGCCAACCAGGGACACTGGTTCAGTTTTTGCATTTTTGACGCATCTGAAGGGCCGCATGAAGAGAAGAGAAATGCTGGGTCACATCTTGCAAAGCGCTGTTGCTCCCAGGGCCTGCTTGCAGGCTTCCCATAGACAGCTAGTTGGCGAAATAGCTTTCAACTTTTCCCTTTTCTTGCAAGGGATCCTATTCGGAATAAGGGAATTTTCCTTTAAAAAAAGGAAAAAGTTTACAGCTATGGTTGGCCACTGTGAGAAAAGATTATTGGACTAGGTGAGGCTGGATGACCCTTGTTTCCAGGGGTCCCCTATTGCTGAACTGCAACTCCCATCAGCCCCAGCTAGCATGGCCACTGGGAGTTGTAGGGCAACAGCATCTGGAGGGCACCAGGCTGGCTGCCATTGTTTCCCCTTGTGAAAGTTACTAAGCAGTGATGTGCCCAACATTTTAGCATTTGCCCAACTGCTTTAAGGGGCCCGGGGCTGAGACAAGATCTTGGTGAGGCAACCGCAGCAGCCTTGCCCCTTCTTGCTGCCTGCTCCCAACAGGCTCACTTGTGTGTGGGTGTGTGGTTGTTACCAAGGTGACACTTTGGGGAGAGAAATTTTTTGTGTGGGAGCATAGAACAGGGCCTTTGCTGTACTGGCCCCCTGGATATGAAACACCCACTGCAGATACAGCCACACACCCTGTTGCCTGTTTTTAGACATCAGGTTAATATTTCTTCCTTCAGGCCTCCCTAAGGCAGATTTTAAGATTTGGTTTCTTCTGCTGACGGGTTGCTGTTTAACATGCTTACTGGATTTATGGTTTTTACTGCTGAGTATTTCAATAAACGAGGACGCGGGTGGCGCTGTGGGTAAAACCTCAGCGCCTAGGACTTGCCGATCGTCAGGTCGGCGGTTCGAATCCCCGCAGTGGGGTGCGCTCCGATCGTTCGGTCCCAGCGCCTGCCAACCTAGCAGTTCGAAAGCACCTCCGGGTGCAAGTAGATAAATAGGGACCGCTTACCAGCGGGAAGGTAAACAGCGTTTCCATGTGCGGCTCTGGCTCGCCAGATGCAGCTTGTCACGCTGGCCACGTGACCCGGAAGTGTCTGCGGACAGCGCTGGCCCCCGGCCTCTTGAGTGAGATGGGCGCACAACCCTAGAGTCTGGCAAGACTGGCCCGTATGGGCAGGGGTACCTTTACCTTTTATTTCAATAAACTGTTTGGGTGCTAGTTTGAGTTTGGAGACTGGGTTATAAATTCCATAAATAATCGTGACTAATTAAGAACAACAATGTGCTCTGGAAGTATTGGCGTTTGAAGCACCCCAAGCAAGGAGCTAAAGCGGCAGCTGTGATGCAGGCCACTCCCCACCACTGACTGAAAAAGCAGATGAAACATACTGCCTTGAGGAACAGGTCATGTCTTGCCTTTCCATTAGCTGAAGAGATGTTTTTGAAGAAGCACCTTTTTTCTTGCTCTTCAATCATCAGGCTTGCTTCCAATAGAGGTGTTGGTTTTCAAACTCTCCCAGGGAAACCAGAGTTTCTCAGCTGGGAAGTTAGTCAGACAAACTTCCCCAAACTAAGGCTGATCTTTCTCTACAATATAGAGCCAGAAGGGAGTATGAAGAGTATGTAACAATGAAATCTCCAGCCAGAAAGCAATACGGTATAGAGTAAGGCATAGAATCATAGACTTGTATAGTTGGAAGGGACCCCAAGGGTCATCTAGTCCAACCCCTGCAAACGCAGGAATCTCAGCTGAAGCATCAGTCCACACTGGGGAAAGGAAGCCCTAAGCCCTGACCTAACCAGAGCTATGCATAAACTGAATGTGCGGCCCAGGACATGTTCAAGAATCTTCCTCAGGCGCCGTGTGACTTAAGATTCCTCAGCAAAGAGGATAGTGTTTAAAAAAATCACCTGCAGGCAGAAAATCTGAAAACTATTGCAATGTACTCTTACATTTATGCCAAGATTCTAGCAAATTTCAGTTGCACTTTCTGGTCTTAGGTACAGAGCTTTTGTTTTGCTTGCTTGCTTGCACTGAAACATTAGATCTTAAGTTCAGAAGCGAGTGAAAAATCGTTCTTGAAATACTAAGTATGGGCTATTTTAAGTGCTTCTGTCCAGAAAAAGCACAGAAGGCTCATGGAGCTCATTATGTGCACCGACCATGGCATGTACCTCAGTATGCTCCAGTTTATCACACATTTTTACTTAATTTTGCACGCATGTGCACGCACATACACACACATATCAATTAGTGTACAGTTTGTAAAGTAGCAGGCTCCTATAATATTATATCAAGAATAGGAGAATGATAAGTCCATAATGCATTTGTGAAGAAATGCTACCTTTCGAGTTATTTTATTCTGTTTCATTTCCCCCCACCTTATATAGCTGGCCGCCAAAGCTGTATTGTGTATCACAATATTACATACCAAGGCAAATTAAAACAAGTGCAATCAAGGCAATGCATCTAGAAGGGACTAATAACTGAAAATCTGGCGATGGCCATTCAGACCAGTCAATTGCGCTTCCAGTTTAACAAATTGAGGCTGCAAACCTGTACACACTTATCCTAGAAATTAGTCCCACTGAGCATTATGTCCAGGGACTTCCTTCCTTCCTTCTGAATTGTGTTGTAAGAACTACAAAATCTTTGTGGCGTAGTGGTTAAGAGTGGTAGACTCGTAATCTGGGGAACCGGGTTCGCGTCTCCGCTCCTCCACATGCAGCTGCTGGGTGACCTTGGGCCAGTCACACTTCTTTGAAGTCTCTCAGCCCCACTCACCTCACAGAGTGTTTGTTGTGGGGGAGGAAGGGAAAGGAGAATGTTAGTCACTTTGAGACTCCTTCGGGTAGTGATAAAGCGGGATATCAAATCCAAACTCTTCTTCTAGCATCTTCTACAGCCAGTTCTGCAACCTTATAAGTAAACTTCCTGCATTAAAAACGAATCACCTTATGATTAGATGGAGAGCTTTGCTTCTTGTCTGAAAAGACCCTCAATAGCTCCCTGCTAGAGATTTTGTACACATAACGGTGTGGAATGTAAAGTAGTAGATCTTCACTCATCCCTTTGCCGCATGGTTATAAAATCCTGCTAAGATTTTAAACCAGCTGTTATTTGTTTCGGCTTGCCAGCAAAGACGGAAACCTTTCTCTCCAGGATTTCCCGAACAGGAAGCAATAATATGCCTAAAGAGGCAGAGATTTCCTTACAAGGTGGATAGCATACAAAGGAGTTTAGATTAGTCGCCAGCAGTTGAGCTGAATTACTGTGGAGCTGCTGACTCGTAGAAGAGAGGATCATTCTTAATCATGGCTCTCTTGTTTTCGTGAGAACCATGATAAGCGGTGCTTGCATAACCTTTGAAGATGGCCTTGCTTTGGGTTGTATTCTGGCAAGGCCATCTTCATGGACGGATGCAATACTGCAGCCCTATTCTTTGAGAATATCCCACAGAATATTATGTGGTTTGTGTCCAGAGAAATGTGAACACAGCTTAGCTAATGAAACAGTGCCAGAATTTGTCAACAAGGCTTTGGAGCAGGTGAGATCTTCTCAACTCCAGGCAGTCTTGGCTTCAGAATGGTTTGGGGACAAAAATTGACTTGGTCACCCTGGTGGATGACATAGAGCAGAGTGGGAAGTGCAGTGTTGTTAGTCAAAAGCTAATCTTTTGAGATAGATTACAAAATTTAAGCTGATGTAGCTGGTGAGTCACACAGACATCTGCCTTGTTGGCCAAGCCTGGGGGTAGGGTGCAGGTTCTGGAAATATTTATTGGCCCTCTTGATGTATTCAAAAGATACTGTGAATGCAGAGTTCAACAGGCCTAACAAGGTCCTATATTTATTCCTTTTCATTGGGAAAAGTGGTGATCGTTAACCCCTGCCTGAGCCATTTATCATCCTTCAGTAGCAACTAGGGAAAGTTGGAAGAAAGGTTTCACAATCTGTCTCCTGAACTGGGTAGATTCTGGTTGGGCTGTTATGAGAACGCACTCCATTAGGGTGAAACCATGTTTCAGTGGTAGCACAGCACACGCTTTGTTTGCCAAATTCAACCCCTGGCATCTCCTGTTAAAAGAATGAGGTAGTATGTGATGTGAAATATCTCTGCCAGAGACCCTAGAGGGTTCCCTAAGAGATGGGGAACCTGGTACCCTCCAGATGGGATTGTAACTCCCATCATCCTTGACCATTGGCCATGCTGTTTCGTCCTGGTGGAAGCTGGAGTCTAGTACCACCTGGAAGTTCCCCATCCCTTCCTTCAAGAGACATTTGCATGAGAGTAAACAGTATTGGTGTAGATCGGTGTGTCCTAAACTTGGGCCTCCAGCTGTTTTCAGACTATAATTTCCATCATTCTTGACCACTGGTCTTGCTTGCTAGGGATTATGGGAGTTGTAGTCCAAAAACAGCTGGAGACCCAAGATTGGGAACACTGGTGTAGATGACCAAATAGTCTGATCTATTATAAGGCTTCTTCCTGTGTTCCCAGCATGATCATCAAGTTATGAGGGTCACTTCCACCAAGATAATGAGGACCTTTAGACTGGAGCCATATCCTCATCTCATGGAGACCTTGTCCATTATCACTGGTTCCAGACAGCTAGGCACAGCTTCTAAGGTGCCACTCTGTCTTTAAGAAGATGCAAGTCTTTTAACAGATACCATGTTTTTTCAATAGGTGATTCAGGTCTTTGTAATCTAGTAGGCTGACAATGGGCAACATTATCACTTTTGATGAATGCATGCATCCTTGGTGGGCGAATGAGCCAACTCAAACACCACAGATAGGAGAACTTCAAACAGTTTTGCAAATGCTTTGGGTGGAGTAGCACTTCTTCACACATGTGAATAAGCACACTAAGCTCTGCCACCTCCACCACACCTGGCAGCCATTCCCATTGCCTTTCACAAGCTGGAGGGTGAACTGCACAGTTTAGACCTCTAGATTCCAAAGCACACAGAGAGCCTCTGTAAGTGCAGGAAATTCTGAACTGCATAAGTTTGCTCTGCAACTTGTGGAAGATGGGGTGGAGACCCAGCACTCTTGCTGTTCCCTCTCATGTGTTTAATCAACACATAAGTGGAATACTTGCATAGGGTCACATGTGCACCATACATTTAAAACACATGGGTACCACTTTAACAGTCAAGGCTTCCCCCAGAGAATCTTGGGAACTGTAGTTTAGCTCTTGCAGTGCTAAAATTCCCAGCACCTTTGACAAACTACAGTTCCCAGGATTCTTTGGGGGAAGCCATGTGCTTTAAATGTGTGGTGTGGATATGGCTTGGGCTCCTGTTTTTCAGTGGAACCTGTTCAGTGCATTGCAAGACATCAAGGGCAGAGTAATCAAGTAAGGGGAAAGCTCTCTTTGATATGGACGGCACCAACATTAATGAACTTCCTGTGACAGCTGAAGACGCACTTATTGGGTCAGGCCTTTGCTGGGTGTTATTGCTGTGTAGCCTTTTTGTTAATTATGGTTTTAGATCTACTGGGACGGCTGTTAACGGAGCGTGAAAACTAATTTTGTAAACAAATTTAAAAAGTGATGCATGGATGCATGACATGTAACTCGGTGCAAGGGACAAGCCCGCTTCAGACATTATAGCGCTCATTAATAAAGAATAATAATAAAAAGTCATTTATACCCTGCCCTTCCCAGTTCAGAAAACCGGGCTCAGGGAGGTTAACAACAAATTTAAAACACTTAATTGTAATACAACATAGAAGCAGCATAAAATACAGTATAAAAGCATGAATAACAATAAAATTCAAAGTTCAAAAATCATTTTGGGGGAAATCCATCCAATTGGCATTAGATAGTAACCAGGGCTAGCTGGCTGAATTAGTCCTACTTGGGCCAGCGAGGAGGCAGGGAGAATTAGCTGTGGGATCTCAGAGCAGGTGATCTTTATAAAAGGTTGGGGAAGAGAAGGGAAGGGAAATAAAAGATCAGGCTGAATTCAAATTAAAGGCCAGGCAGAATAGCTCTGTCTTACAGGCCTGGCAGAAGGAGGTTAAATCTTAAGGGCCCTAATCTCATGGGACAGAGCATTCCACCAGGTCAGAGCCATCACTGAAAAGGCCCTGGCCCTGGTGGAAGATAGTCTGACTTCCTTACGGCCCGGGACCTCTAAACTATGGTTATTCATGTACCTTAAGGTCCTCTGCGTGGCATACCAGGAGAAGTGTTCAGATGTTGCAACACTGAAATGTCATTTTCATAGCTCCGTGATGGCGTTGTTTGTCTTCTAGGCAACAGAGATTTTGCGAAAAACGATCCTCTGGAATTCAAGTCCCATCAATGGTTTGGCGCATCAGTGAGATCGAAAGATGACAAAATTTTGGTAAGCCTTCATTTTCAGTGTTTATTGCATGCCATTATCATCGTATCTATTTACGAGCCAATCAATCAAATTGACTTGAGTTTCAGTTAACGTCTTCGTACACCACCCACTCATAAGTGAGTAGAATCAGCAAGCTCAGGGTAACTCCAATGTACAAAAAAATCAGCAGAATTGTTGGGGGGCAGGCAGAATCCACTCAAACTGTCCCATGGGATGTTGAGAGACTGAGGGGAGGCAACCTTTTAATTAAGTAGGTGGGAGAAGATTGTGTCTGATAGGTCACTTCCTGATTCAAATGGAGAAGATGTCCATAGACATCAATACAGAAATTAAAGAACTGGGGGAGCAGGGGACCCAAACAGCCCAACAGAGACTTGGAATGCTCAGTGGGCCTAAAAAAGACAGACTCACAATTTGATTGTGGTGGTGGAAAGCAGAGTGTTTTCAGAGAGATGGCATGGAGTAGCTGGAGGCCTCAACAGAAGCACTCCACGCTGCAGCATTTTGTTGCCGTGCCGCATTTGTATATACTAACAGTGATCTCTGTGAGTGCCCGTTCTTACACAGCCAAAACAGCACCATTCACACATAAAGAGGGCAACATCAACAGGTTTGGAGGAATTCAAAGGCCCCAACATTTTTTGGCTATGTTATAGCACAGAGTCAGTCGATGTGCTCTCCAAATGTTGCTGCACTCCAGCTCCCAGTATCCCTAACCATTGATGGTGTCTTGGGCTGATGGGAGTTGGAGTCCAACAATATATGTAGGGTACCATAGTTTGACAGACCTTTGGGCACTCCCTGGCCTTTAGATAGATAGAGTTCCTCCAGCTGGCCAACACCTTACTGCACAGTCAATGAGCACCCATTCCTTCAAGTGTTTGCTTGGATCATTTGAGCACCTCCATGCAGCAGCTGCTTAACTGAGCTACAGGCTGAGGCAGATGCTGACACAGCCTTGGTGCTTGGGTGGTGCCAGGAAATTAACGGCTAGGGCACCCTGAAAGTTAGCTGACGAGAGGAAGTTTTTGCTTGCGTCGTTTCTTTTCCTTCCCTTCTTGTTATTTTTTTGCGAAACTTCAGCCAAATCACTTTGCGAAGCACCTCATTTGCCTTCACCAGACTGAGTGACTTTGCTTAAGCTGCAGACAAGGCAGACGTCCCCCTCTCTATGGTTGGCTGAGGCAAGCATCGTTTGTCCCCTTTTCGAAAGCATTCCCCCCCCCCCCCCCCCGTTGATTCTCAGCCTCTCACTGCACCAAGTATAATGGTGGACTTTTAAAAAGAGCTTTCTAAATGCTGCCATTTTGCTTCCCCTGCAGGCGTGTGCCCCATTGTACCACTGGAGAACAGAACAGAAAGCAGAGAGGGAGCCTGTAGGAACATGTTATCTTCATGACGGGTCCAAAGCTTTTGAATACGCTCCCTGCAGGTCAAGTATGTGGAGAATGTCTTGCTATTGTAATTACAGCCCTGAATCTATTTTCTGTGTGCTGCCGTATTATAAGCACAACTTTAAGGTGTGTGGAAGAAACACACCCACACCCTCATCTTTGCAACAGTGGTTTAAGGCAGCCATCCCCAGCCTTTTGGGGCCCAAGGGGAATATATAGAAATCTAAGAAACTCTTGCGGTCACCACAAAATGAAAAACTGGCGATGATCAGAACCCTTCTCCCACAAAATAAGAGGAAAAACATCTAGACACATTCCAAAACAAATACAACACAAAAGCAAAGAAAACAGGCTACCCCCTCCCCAAATACACAATCAACCAACCAAAAAGTTTTTTTTTTTAAAAAAAAAAAAAAGCTCATTGGGGGGGAAATCAGAGGGGCAGGAAACCTTGGCAGGCACTTGGGAAGGGGGTATCTGAGAATGCTATGGTGTCACATTGGTGGTTCTAGAACTAGGGTGCGTGGTCATACAAAAACAAAACCTGCAAGACGATAGGATCCTCTGCAGATCAATTGAATGCTCAGTCTGGTTCCAAATTTCACAGCACGTAGAAATTTTTTAGGGATCTGAAGATAGAAGTGGAAATATGATGATCTGTTGGACTTGATTCTCTCGTTCATTTTTAATGTGGAGTCACTGCGATGGGACTGGGCCAAATGACGGGGAAGGCTAAGGGCCAAATGACGTGTGACATTATATGCGTGGTTCGGCACTGTATCATTCATATATATATATATATATATATATATATATATATATATATATCTGTAAATGACAGCCTCTGTTGAAGGCTAGTCATGACCTTGGTGTGTACGGAAAAGAACAAACCACAGGGGTACTAGGACCACTCCTCCATCCTCCAAAAGAACCCTGTTTTTTGGCAAGGTAGGAAAGTTTTTACAATCAGGAGAATAAATGTTTAGGTGCTTTCTTGCAAAATAATAATAGCAAGCCCCTTGCCTATATAACAACTAGTAGGTCTTAGGAAAGGTTACTGGTCTGTATGTACAATGTGTGTTGTTTTTTACACAAGGAAGCACCCTGCAATATGTTCCAGTAACAGATACATCATGCAGAGCTGCTGATCATGTAGTTTGGCTCCAACAGCTGGGATGTAAGCTGCATCCTGTTTGGGCAGAACCATCTACTACAGCCCCTGTGACTTTCCAGGTCACCAAAGGTTATTATTCCAGCTAAGCTGGAACACCAAACTTGGATATCCAGCCGTTTTTGTTAAAACAAAGGGGGAACCCAGTAGGTCCAAATTACTTCCGAACTAGAACAGACGCATTTAGTCCATCCCCAGTGGGGATCAAAATTAACCCTCCACCCCTGTGTGCACACGCATACAATCTATTTAAACAGCAAGAGCCCAGAGAGAGAGAGTGCATTCCAGAATCATTCCCAGGATCAAAGGGGCACGGAATGCCCTGAGTGAAATGTGCACTCTGTTATACACCGCAATACCGATAAGAGACTGTTAGCATTTCTGTTATAAAGCTCTGTATTCAGAGGGATTAACCACATCATAAGAAAGCCTCCTTGGGCTGTCTCGTGGCATGCGAGGGATTAGCTCTGGAATTCCCTTTCTTTTCCTGTTTTAAAGGCAGGCGACATCTCAAAGCTGTTTGTAGGTTGCTGATCTGTAAATAGAAAAGCAGCATATACTCGCCATGCTAGATTTCGTACTTAACGTGTTTAGAAACAGGCAGAGCCCTTTGGATCGATTGTGTTGGCCTTAACAATGGGGGGGGGGGGGTAATTCTGTTTTGACCAGCGTAGGTCAGGCCTGCACAGATTATGAGACCCAAAGCCAAATGAACCATATCAGCAGACCAGAGCCCCACTAAACCTCTTTGTGCTGCCTGGCTGGACTGTCTTAAAAAGGGGGGTGGGGAATGGCTAAGCCACAATGGCAGGCCACAAGACACATAGCTCGGTTGCATCTGGGATGACTGGGCAGCGCTCCCCTTCTGATACTGGTCTCACTGCAGGGGATTAGATGGTCCTCAGGGTCCCTTCCAACGCTACAATTCTATGGGTCTGGGATGGAGCTGCCACTTTGGGTTGGGCAAAATACAGGACAGGTCATGCAAAATAAAGTATGCATCGGGGTGGGGATTGGGGGGCACACACACTTTCATGGCACCAAATTCCCCCCCCCCTTTGTGGAGTGGGGGTTCCCTGCATTCTGCCTCCTGTCTCCATCGCCACCCAGGCTCCATTCTTCCCCTTGACTCACATAGACAGGCAGGGCCATTGGGGGTAGACGGCCAGCTCTCAGGGCGACTTGAGCCACAGCTTGAGCCTCTCACCCACAAGTGGGGAGGGGGAGAGGAGAGGTCAGGGTGGTGGAGGGGGCCAAGTGGCAACAGACCCACACCATGTGAGACCGGTGGGCAGTGGCTGAGGAGGAGCACCAGTGAGAGAGAAGGAAGGAGGGGCAAGGGAAGCAGAGGAGGTCCCTCCTTCCCCTTCTCTCTATTGTCGCTCGCTATTTATGGCAAAGGGAGGACACTCAGGAGAACCTCTCAGACCTGCTAGCTTGCTCGGCTACTAACACAACAGCCCTGCAGTACTTGTAGCTGGGTCTCAAGATACGGTACTTGCTGCCACCAAAAATAAGCCAGAGCACTGTGGCTCTAAAAACTGGACTAATCCTAGCCTAGCCATTAAAGATAATACTTCTAGTCTACATATGAGTAGGCAGTGAGGATGTTCAGCTTCCTGGTGATAGAGGAGCCCACCTGCAAGGGCAGCTCGGCTTTTTAAAGGCTCTTTCTTTTGAGGAAATGACCTCTGACTCTTTCTGGTCAATGGGGAGCCAGCACCAGTTCACCAGGTAGGGCATCTCCCAGGTAAGCATCTTAAGTACCTTTTTTCCCCCATTTGAAGAGAACAAGAGGAAGTTATGTGGCAGCTTGGCTTAGAGCAGTGGTTGTTCCAGATCAGGGTCTTTCTTGACACTATTATGCACAGTGATTTGTGTTAAACATCTTCACCATCTATTGTTTCCCATTTCTCTTGTTCTCACAGCAAGCATTGACGCTGAAGGACAGGGCTTTTGTCAAGGTGGATTCAGCATTGACTTTACTCAGGTAGGGAAGCTATAACTGTATGTCATCCTTTTTCAGTACCTGACAGCAAAGGAGAAAGAGTCTGTAGAAATCAATTCTATAAAGGCATATCTGTCAGATCAGCTTTTCAAGGGGCTTCTTACACTTCGCTCCTGTTGGCTTAGATTTATACATCTGGATGTAGCCTGCTAGACAGAAATCATTTATTCAGCTCAGGATTTCAAAGGGCATGTGAGCAAATCGGGGAAGAATAGGAATTAATAAGAAGGAGATGCTATCTCTCCTACTGGGTTAATTCTGCTACAGAATATAACAATATATTTAAGAATTTCCATTTGCCTTTGTCTTTTAACAACACTAATTAGTATGAAAATCAGAATATATATACTGGTCTCTGTCATTATTTCACTGTGCAACAACAGGTGCAGATTCTTAAAGCAGGGATAGGGGAATTGTGGTATTTCAGGTGTTGCTAAACTACAACTCCCATCATTCCCAACCATTGGCCATGCTGATGGGAGTTGGGAGTCCACCGACAATTGAAAAGCCACAGCTTCTCCATCTCTGACTTAAAGAACGGAACCTCCACACGCAGAAGCAGTATATCTGATTACCAGATAATGGAGGGGGGAAAAGAAACAAACATGAATGGTTTATGCCCTCAGCCCCAGCCAGCCCGGCCAATGGTCAGGGATGATGGGAAGTTGTAGTTCTCAACATCCGGAGGGCATTGGGTTGGGTAGCGATTTAAAGAGTTTTGAAGGGCACTGAATACAATTACCTGGTTTGGATATAGCGCTAAACCATAGTTTAGTGTTACAGGAACGAGCCTGCTGGAACCTTAAGGTTCGACAGGAAGCATCCATTACCTGGTTTAAACTAGCCACAGTTTCTCAATATGTCCAAACTAGGAACTGCGGTTAGGTTAATTTTTTTGTATTAAATCGTGTTTATGGTTTGCATTCAGAGGGGGATGGGGAGAAGATTGCTTGAAGTATGGAATGTTAAGGTAATTGTGAGGGAGTGTAGAATAGCAGTTGGTGGGAATTTGAGCCGTCTATCTTCCACCAGGCCGAAAAGGTCCCTGTCCCCTGCCTTAGACGTTACAAGAAAAGAAACTTACATATTTTTTTCCTTCCACTCTTACACTAGGGAGATAGAGTACTTCTTGGAGGACCTGGAAGTTTTTACTGGCAAGGTGAGACACAGCTGGTAAAAAGCTGACCATTCTATTTAATCTTCTGCTGTCCTCTTAAGGACATTAGCAAAATAAACCATATGCAATAAGTTTCTTTTCTGGCAAGGTTAATTGAAGAGGGGGCTATTTTGAGTGGAGAAGTGGTGACTTTCGCTGTCTGCTGTTTCTCTGCTTCAAACTGTCCCTCCCAGCTGCGTTTCCCATTGCAGGTTTCCTGACCCTCGCAAGACTTTACCTTTGCCAGGGGCAAAACTAGGCTTTATTTCACTCAGGTCAAAGACCCAATATGGCACCCCACACACAAGCATTTGCGTACACACAGAGAGAGGTCGGCAGCCTCAGTGATGCCCCTCTGGAGGCTTCACCTAGGGCAAAAAAAACAGCTTGCCCCCCGTAGCTACGGCACTGCCTTTGCAAGCATGTATTTGGAATCCTGTGAGGATGGAAAGCAGCTGTGGGGTGTTTGGAGTAATAGAAGGGGAAAGGGCCAAGCATCTCCCCTGGCTGTGTTTCTGCTCAAATCCTAAAGTGGCTTTTTCTGGGATGGAGCAGGGTGGATTCCATTGGGGTTTAGTTATACATATTTGCATGTAATGTGTGGTTAGCACTTGGTTCTTCATGTAGTTGATGAATTAAATGCCTGCCTATGAAAGCTTATGCTGCAATAAATACCGTATTTTTCGCTCTATAGGACGCACTTTTCCCCCTTCAAAAATGAAGGGGAAATGTGTGTGCGTCCTATGGAGCGAAGACGCCATAGCCCCGCGACCCTCTCCCAGCTGGAGAGGTGACGCACGGCTATGGCAGGAGCCTCCATAGCCACGCGTCACCTCTCCAGCCGGGAGAGCGCGCGCGGGGCTAAAGAAGCCCCCCGCGACACTCTACCGGCTACAGAGGTGACGCGCGGCTATGGCAGGATCCTCTTTAGCCGCGCGCCACCTCTCCAGCTGGGAGAGCGCGTGAGGGGCTAAAGAAGACATAGCCCCGCAACCCTCTCCCAGCTAGAGAGGTGACGCGCAACTATGGCAGCAGCCTCTCCGCTGCGCCTTTCCGCTGCTCCCTGACCTGCTCTTTGGGGCTGGTGGTGGGCTTCCCCCCGCCAGCCCCAAAGAGCAGGTCGAAAGGTACCTGAAGCCTGGAGAGCGAGAGGGGTCGGTGCGCACCGACCCCTCTCGCTCTCCAGGCTTCCAAGGTAGCCGCCTGAAGGCGACTGAACGCACCTTAAACGGCACCTTGTTTTAGAGCGGGAAAACAAGAGGGGGAAAATTCTCCCCCTCTCTGCGCAGTGCCTCCTGCCGCTTTGCTGAAGGGGCGCTGGGCAGAGAGGGGGAGAATTTTTTTTTCTTGTTCTCCCCCCTCTAAAACAAGGTGCGTCCTATTGTCCGGTGCGTCCTATGGTGCGAAAAATACGGTACATTGGGGTTTGATTGGACTAAGTTGTTACTTGTTAGGAATGAGTTCTGCTCACTCAGTGGGTCTCCCCTCCTCCTTACCCCACAACCCTGGAATCTGCTTCAGGGGATTGGGAGAAACCCCCAGAACAGGTTTAGGGGGAGCAGAAGAGGCAAACTCCCGTCATGTGAGTGCACCTCATTCCCCTTTCTGCTATGCTGAATTCCACCCTCCCTCTTCAAAGCGCCACAACAGATTAACGTGCCTATCATTATAGAATCTTTCTCCTCAGTAACTCTCAATTTAATAAAGAAGTTGTTTCAAGTTGCTTATTTTTACTCCCAGCTCCATTTGCTTCCATTTGTCTTTTTCTAATGTGAACTAGGAGACTGCAAGTATCGTCTAATAGCTCCACCTGTGTTTTTTGTCCCCTCTTCTACTTGGTACCCAACAGGCCAGCTCATTTCTGATAAAGTGGCTGAGATTGTGTCAAAATACAACCCTAAAGTCTACACTACCAAGTATGACAGCCAGTTAGCAACGCGGTCGGCCAATGCTGCTTTCGATGACAGCTACTTGGGTAGGTTACTTGAGAGTAAAACACTAGTAAAAATTGTGTTCCTTGTAAGACTTGAGTCTGAGGTTCTTCATTCCTCCCTCCCCATCCAGTGATATTAGTGAAAGCTAGTGCCAAGCAGGTGCCAAAATGCCCTTGGGAATGACCCATAATACTAAGCAATTGTTTAAGCCATGGTTTGTAAAACAAACCATGCGTTAATGATGAACTGTGCCGCAGATGATCAGATAAACCATGGCTTGTTTCTCCAAAGTTTGTTTTGCTTTCTAGCTGCTCTTGCCTCACACGTTGGTGGTTTGGTGAGTTTCTAGGGCAGAGCTTTCCAAACATTTCATATTGGTGACACACTTTTTAGACATGCATCATTTTGCAACACAGTTTTACTAGCAAACCAGAGGTTAAACTCACCCCTTTCCAGCCCCGGAAGGTGAGCGGGGGAGTGTTCACACAACACACCTACACCCTGCAGCCAACACATTGATGTGTCGTGACACACAGTTTGGAAAGCTTTGTTCTTTGTTTTCAACCTTTTTGAGTCCATGGCTCCCTAAACCAACTACATTCTTCCTGCAGCACCCCCAAAGGGCTCACCCCTCAATTATGTCACCCCTTGCCTGCAAAGCTGGCAGCCTCTCTGTCTCTGGTCTCTGAGCCACCAACACCTCCTTCCGCCTCCCCATCAAGCAAAAGTAGGAGAATCGGATTAGCTAATTAGGATGGCTAAAACATCAGCAGCCAGATTGACAAACCTGAATAGATGCAGGGAAAACTGCCTCTTGATATTTATTTAAGGTTGTAATAGGTCATGCGCATTGATAAGTCATGATTACCCCTTTCATGTTTGACAGGTTATTCAGTAGCTGTGGGAGATTTCAGCCATGATGGCATAGAAGGTATGGCTTATTAACTTTTGCTCCCTCTTTGATATGATTTGGCTTGCCCCGGCTCCATTATTGTTTGCCACTATCTCACCTCTCATCCCTGTTTTGCGAGTCTTTGGTAAATTTTAAGCACTCTTTATTAGGGACTGTGGAGCTTCTGCATAGCTCCTAGCTTACCACTGGACCTAGTTAAGGCTACAGTCTTGCAGCTCATTGCTAGAGGATAAAGTCAAGAGTCCTTAAAGGTAAAGGTAAAGGTACCCCTTCCCGTACGGGCGAGTCTTGACAGACTCTGGGGTTGTGCGCCCATCTCACTTAAGAGGCCGGGGGCCAGCGCTGTCCAGAGACACTTCCGGGTCACGTGGCCAGCGTGACATCGCTGCTCTGGCGAGCCAGAGCCGCACACGAAAACGCCGTTTACCTTCCTGCTAGTAAGCGGTCCCTATTTATCTACTTGCACCCGGGAGTGCTTTCGAACTGCTAGGTTGGCAGGCGCTGGGACCGAACAACGGGAGCGCACCCCGCCGCGGGGATTCGAACCGCCGACCTTTCGATCGGCAAGCCCTAGGCGCTGAGGCTTTTACCCACAGCGCCACCCGCGTCCCCAAGAGTCCTTACCTATGTGCAACTATTGGCAGAATGGCGGCCTAAATGGAAAATGTTTCTGAAGGTCATTGACTACTATCCATATAGGTCATGTCGTCTTTCTTATTTTCAGATTTTGTCTCTGGGGTCCCAAGAGCAGCAAGAACTTTGGGCATGGTAAGGAACTTACACAATATACTTTTAACAGCTGGTATTATCCCAGCAACTTCTAAAATACTGTGCAGTGCAGATGTTAAGTTCTATCTTTTTCATGCAGGTGTCTATTTATAATGGAGACACCATGGCGTCCATGTATAACTTTACTGGAGAGCAGGTATGGTTTTCTCTGCAATGTTTTGATTTACATTATCTATCATTGGTTAGTAGAATCTAGGTGTTATAAATTCACAAAGTAACCTACAGCAAATCAGAGAATGTCGATTTGGGAGTTGTTTTAAGAACAGGGAAACATAACCATAAGCAATCTCCCCCTGATCACATCAGTTCAAACTGGCAGCATATATGGTTGTTGACCAAGTGTACCTGAAATCAACGAGATTATTTTGAAATAAAGGGCTGCTCTTTGGTTAGAGAAATCCTCTTTCTTGATTAATGGGGGGGGGGCATCTTTTAGCTTAAAGGAACCATATGACAGTTGTGGGTGGAGCCAGAGGCAAAAGTGGGAGGAGTAATCCAAAGCCTTTAAAGAATGCATAGCAAGGGACCTCTTTCAAACATTTTTTTAAAAAAACCTTTATTATAAGAAAGAAATAATATTCCAAAATAACATATACAGTACAGCTAAACACATCCCAGATGCAAGTGAGGAGAAGCAAGGGAGTTTTTATTGAGGGGGCAGTCACTAATTCCGAAATATCTTTACTGAAGTATTTACATAAAATGCAACATTTTTCTGTTTAATCTTATCTCCCAGATGGCTGCATATTTTGGATATTCTGTAGCTGCCACAGATATCAATGGGGATGAGTAAGTGATGCTTTTTTCATTCTTCCTGGAAAGAATTGCTTGCCTTTTTATGAAAAAAAAATCTTGTTTAGGATAAAAATAGAAGATTTGAAAAGAGTAATTGAAAGCCAATGACGCACACAGAGTTTCTTCTGCTGGCTTGTTCTGCTGGGGTCCCTGCATGCATCTTATCTGGAGTGCTTGTTTAGAATGTCTCTAAACATTTCATGCATGGCTTAATTGTCCTGTGAAGACATTATACATAGTACAGCTATGAATCCCTCGAGAGTGGCGTGCTTGTAATTCTAGAGGTTCCTAAGCACAGATCTTGTCTCATCATCCCTTTCTCCCATGCAACTCCCTCAATTCTTTATCTCACTTCTTCCTTTCTTTTCCCTTTCCTCCCCTCTCATTCCTTGCGTTACGTATATCTGACAGATGCCCTTTTGAGAATGAATGACACAGCTCGTTTTGTGGGATAGATTAGCTGATTTTCTTTTAAATCATACACATTTAAATGTCTTCTGGCATTCTAATTGCTCTCAGTGTCTTTGGGCAGAAATTTTTGGGTTATATCCATGGTTACTCATACTCGGAGCAGATCCCCTGAAATTAATGGATATGGTTAACTTAGGCCCAGTAATTTAAACAAGTCTACTCTGAGGTGAAAGCTACACACATATAAAAAACACTTTGATTTATTTTTTTTTAATGTTTTGAAAAATATATTGAATTTGACATAGCTCACCATCACCACCTAGTGTCACATTTGTATAATGCACTTTACACAGAATGTTTTGTTTGCAGCTGTATAGCTGAGTCCTAAGTAGAATTTAGTTGGCTACAACCCATTGGCTACACTGCATACATGGGGAAGCTTTTCTGCCTCCCCATCCTGCAGAAAAGTGACCCCTCCAGAACGCCATTCCAGAAAAACGCTACAGGCTGTCACTGGCAAAGCCCACACACCCCTTAACTGTGTGGGTGAATGGATTCTATGCATGCACACAGGACTGTTGGAATCTTCACTTTTATAAATTCTTAAGCCAAAGGAACAAAACTAAAAACATACAGTGGGTATGATCTGCTCAGTGTTAGGCACCTGCAATTTTCATCGTTTTCAAACCACCAAACCTTTGAACCTTAAAAGTACTTCACTTGGCTAGACTGCAGCTGTCGGTGATGTGAACCTATAGTTCTACGAATGTTTCTAGACAGGTGTTTATTGTAGGACTGGGGTTCCTCATGCAGGCACATATTTTTCAGGATCCACATTACATTGTTGCTATCAAAATGCCAGCCCATATTTCTTTCCCTTTTAATCTGGATTTAAGAACATAAAAATAGCCAATGCCCATCTAGTCCAGCATCCTGTTCTCACAGTGGCCAACCAGGTGCTTGAACAGAACATGGACACAACATGAGCACAATGGCACTCGTGGGAGAAAATATAATAAGTTGAAGAAACCTTTTTGCCAGTGACCCATTTGTGATATCTCTCTGACCAGGTTGCACTCATATGGAAGCACCTTAAACGTAGGGATTTTTGCCGTGACTGAAATACTTGATCTCTTCCCCTCTCTCTTTTTCTTCAGTTACACAGATCTACTCATAGGAGCCCCACTCTTTATGGATCGTGGTTCTGACGGCAAACTTCTTGAAGTGGGACAAGTTTCTGTTTATCTCCAACAAGCCACTGGAGGCTTTCAGAGTCAGGCCATGAAGCTGAACGGCTTCGAGGTTTTTGCAAGGTTCAGCAGTTCAATTGCACCTTTGGGAGATCTTGATCAGGACGGCTACAATGGTAAAGCGTTGGGTCATTGGGAGGAATTCAATATTACACTGTTTTGATCATTCTGTCAACACAAGCGTATCTAGGAGCCAGTGTGGTGTAGTGGTTAAGAGCAGTAGACCCGTAATCTGGGGAACCGGGTTCGCATCTCTGCTCCTCCGCATGCAGCTGCTGGGTGACCTTGGGCTAGTCACACATCTCTGAAGTCTCTCAGCCCCACTCAACTCACAGAGTGTTGTGGGGGAGGAAGGAAAAGGAGAATGTTAGCCGCTTTGAGACTCCTTCGGGTAGTGATAAAGCAGGATATCAAATCCAAACTCTTCTTCTTCTTCTTCTTCTACTTGTCAGATAGAACAATTTTCCCTCTCCCCCCCCCCCTACAAATGTTTTCTGGTGGGTTCTCCTGACCCTACAGAGTGGATTTGGGAAAGGCGTGGGCAAGACTATACAGAAACTTCCTCCCCACTCCAAGCC
>NC_135655.1:108927491-108963307 GCF_964188315.1 Podarcis muralis | reverse complement strand
ATTGGAAAAGGGAGAAACTTGACCCATATCTGGGACAAATTCAGGGACCTTGCACAATGTTTAATTATGGTTTTAGATATGGTGGAGGAGAATGAGAAATGGGTTAATCTACCTCCTGCACAGGCTTATTCAAAATTGGGAGGGATGTCAGTGGCTGCATTTTTCCATTAAAAAAAAAAAAGGAGGAAATCACAGATCTCCCGTATCATCCAGTTTGGCTTGCAGGAATTTCATCCTTATAGTGAAGTATTAAACAAAAGGAAATAGAACTCATCTGCTCTGCTATTGAGAGAAGCAGTCGAGTCGTGAAATGCAAAGAACCAGCAAAGGTATTTTTCATTCTGATTTATCCACAAACCATTCTGTAGTAATTTCTGGGGGCTTCTGGGCTGACCCTTAGAGATGAAGGGTGCTCATATGTTTTATATATTACCATAGATGCTCTGGCTGTTCTGCAGTGTATGTTTTAAAGTCAACCTGCTGCAACTCAAAAGAGATAGTGAGCTAATGCACACAGAGGCATTCCCCCAGAGTCCTGAATGCTTCGACATACTCAAGGTCGCGCTCTGGGAAATGAAACAAAAAAACACAAAAGCATAATCTGGATAATGAGGCATGAAATTAGTAAGAATCAGTAAAAGGAAAATGCAACATGCTTTATGCTTTGGCTCATATTTGTCCCTTCTTCTTCTTCTTCTTTTTTTTACTCCAGCAGGAATATTTTTTGTTTGATCTGAGATGTTTGGGAGCAGGTGAGCTAAAAGAATGAAGGCTGGCATCAGATGAATTAATGGAGTTCCAGAGTAATATGGATGGCTGCATCTCAGAGCAACCTTGACCCACCTGGTTCCCCCCAGATGTTTCGGACACCATCTGTCAGCTTCTTCTGCCTTAGTCTCAGTGTTGCCCTTGCAGAATTGAGCAAGGAGGAAGCCTGTCATTTGCTCTGGGTCCACCTCCCTGCCTTCTGCCCCACCGGTCACAATGGGCATCAGCCAGCACTGTTGTGGCAGAAGAAAAATGATTTGAGAAGTGACCAGTATGGTAAGGCATAGCCATGGCTCCACCTTCCTGATCTTGGAATTGTAGACTGCCCGACAGTGCTGGGGAAAGGAAGGACAGCAATGAGGTCAAGTCCGTGTGGATAATAATAACTTATTATTTATACCCCGCCCATCTAGCTGGGTTTCACCAGCCACTCTGGGCAGCTTCCAACAAAATATTAAAATACAATAGTCCGTCCAACATTAAAGGAGCCAATCTGGCACTCTTATGACTGCATTAGTGCAGCCCTAACTTCATCATTTCATCAGGGATGCGGGTGGCGCTGTGGGTTAAACCACAGAGCCTAGGACTTGCCAGTCAGAAGATCGGCGGTTTGGATCCCCGCGACGGGTTGAGCTCCCGTTGTTCAGTCCCTGCTCCTGCCAACCTAGCAGCTCAAAAGCACGTCAAAGTGCAAGTAGATAAAGCGAGATGAGCGCCGCAACCCCAGAGTCGGTCACGACTGGACCTAATGGTCAGGGGTCCCTTTACCTTTTAACTTCATCACTACACTGCCCCACCCCAGTGCCGACCCCACATGGTGTAGTGATGTCAGTGTTGAAAAAGCAGCTCTCTGCCCTACCACTAGAAATGCCCATAGAAGCAATAGGTACTTTAGTTTTCAAATTGTTTGATTATGCTAGTGTTCCATAAATATATTAAAAGCTTTAGGTTGCAACCCTGTACTCATTTTCCCAAGAGAAAACTCATTCTCGCCTGATAATTAGCAAGATTCAGCACTTAACAGTATTTTCAAAAATGCAGTATATATTCTCTTTGTTTGGAAAAAGCAAATGTTAAAAGGTTGGTAGCATGAAAAGCCCCAGAGGAACCCATCTGAAAGTTGGCAGGGTTAATCTCCTCTGAAGGGGCTATCCTGTCTCCAGAGGTCATGCTCCTATGTGAAAAAACAAGGACCATGTGGCCATTTTGATTCAGCAATTCAGGCCAATGGGATTTCCATATATTTGTATTTCCTGGTCACAGTCCGGTTTCAGATCTGGGGCAGGAACAAACATTGGATTGGGGGAGTCTGTATATATATATATATCACACACACATCCATACACACACACACACACACACACACACACACACACACACATATACGCAAACACACATGATAGCTCAGTCGGTATAGCATGAGACTATTAATCTCAGGCTCATGTGTTCAAGCCACAAGTTGAGCAAAAAATTCCGGCATTGCAGGAGGTTGGACTATATTACCCTCATGGTCCCTTCCACCTCTGCAACTCTATGGTTCTATGACAATATCAGTTTGTACAGACAAAACTGCTTCAACAAGTTTGTATTGTTGAAATTGTTTTGTTCCATCTTTGTGTGGTGAGTGGGAGAGACAATTTATTCATCCCTCTATGAAGAGTCACTTTTGAAGGCTGGAATGAATGTTAAGTGCATCTTTACAAGGTCAGATCAAAGGCTGTTATTAAAAGGCCATCATGTCTCCGAAAGTGGCAATTTCTGGATCCTTTAGAGCAAGTGCTTAACAACACAGGACGCTCATGCAGCACACACTCACCCCTCTGCTCTTATCCTTCTGATGTTTTGTGGCATACTGAGGAAAACCAATTTGAGCATCCCTATCTCCTATGAATATGTCTTGCCTCTTTATGAGCCCAGTTACATTCAGTGAGGGGCTTTGGGGCTTAAATCTGGGTGTGGAAGTAACAAGCAATGGATTGTGTTACTCCAACTCTCTCAGCCCCCCAGAAGTAACACACCTCTGGATTAGAATTACTCAGCAATACACTTCATATCCACAAAGCCACACTAGTATTTACTTTTTCAAATTCCAAAGCCGAGTTTTGGCATTCTCAACCATCTTCCTGAGCTAAGACCTGATGGAGAGAAGGAAGTCTTCACATCTGACAGTAACTTTTTGCTTTTTCTACATGGAATGCTTACAGAAATCCACCTGCCTTGCTGAATTTTTCCCAGGGATGTAGAAATTCCACATTGCTGGAAATGTTCGTGGGAGTGGAACTTGCAACACTGTAATCTGGGTCCCTGTTTTGTTCCAGAGCTGTATTTCCAAAATGCTTGCATTAATCACAACTTTAAAAAGCAAAAGCGGTTATTTTAAAAACACTTTTGTTGCTGCAGATTAGATTTCTGCATTCCATTAGCCTTGCAGGAGAATTTTTTTTTTTTAAAAAAATGTTTTTTGGCCGAAGGAATGGTTTTGGAAGGTTCTTTGTTGTAGCATGTGATCACAGATAGTGGGGTTTTTTGTGGCCTAAAAGGAAAAAAAAGTTATTTGTTGTTTGGATTTTCTGTGCTAGACAGGTTAACTTCTGTGCTCCTGCAGAAAACCAATAAAAAATTAAAACCTTGCCACAGTATCAGTGTTGTACTTTGAGGCAGCCTCACATTATTTATGCATGTGTGATACTAGAGAAATAAGTTTCAAAGATCAACTGTAAAAACAAACAAAAGAATGATCCACCTCCATAACATATTGCCCAATACGTAACTCCATCAACTCTTGTTAAGTCCGTGTGGTATAACACATTGTGTGAGGACTCAGCGTTCATAGAGAGGAATATGGGGTTGGATCATGCTTAATCTTGATCTATATGTGTTCAGTCTACTGCCTCTACATATTGTGTGTGCACAGGCAGAGTATTATGTACATAGGATCTGAAAAAAGCAGTGTCTGCAATTACAGCTGGTATATGCACAAGGTTTGCTGAGAAAGTAAGCCAGGGATGGGAACATGTGTTACATTACGTTGGGCAACAGAGTGCTTTAATTGCACAAACCTAAAGCTTTGGAAACATGATTGAAATACTTCCACAAAATACTGACAGAGGTACCCTGTCACAGGGAATGGGGAACCTGTGACCCTCCTGAGAGTGACAGGTTCCCTCATCCCCACCCTGTCATATTCCCTTTCTCAGGCACCATGCTTACCAGAGCTAGTCAGGAATCATTATGCTTAATATTATCAATAAGGGGGAGCACTTTCAGTATATTGATTTTATATCCCTGGAGATAACATATTCCAAGGAAGTTTCTTTTTAGCAGAAACTGATCTGATCTCCCCCGCCCCTTTTATTAATAATTTCTGCATGAAATTTATTTAGATAGAAAATGGTTCAAAACAACAACACACAAACCCCACAGAATCTATTTTCCACACAGAACAAAGCAATACCAGTCTAGATGGATAAATTGTTTGACTTGGTCAGCAACAACACAGTTCCTTCCTTTGCAGGGACATTTAAAGCCATTTCTCCCTGTGAGTGTCTTGTCCCTCCCAATAAACAACTCTGCGGGGAAGAAAATGTATTTTGAGGGGTACATTTACACTGGGCAAAACATCGTTGAAAAGAAGTATGGTGTGCAACCTGCCATCCTTCTTTTAAACAGAGCGTCCTCAATAAGGAAAATATTTAGGGGTACTCTTTTTCCTACACATATTGAAATACTGCCCCTGAAAGATCCACAAAATGTTTAGGGGTATGCATCCCCCTGCGCCCCCCCCCCCGAAAAAAAGCACTGCTATTAGGCATTGTGAGTCAGCTGCCTCCAGTAGCAGACGCTGGGTGGTAGTGATGGCAATGATAGGAACCCTCCCTGCCATTCCTCTCTGGGCCAAGCTGCAGTGTGTCACAGGGCCTGTCCTGTGTCCCCAAAACTACAGTATTTTTCGCTCTATAAGATGCACCAGACCACAAGACGCACCTAGTTTTTGAAGGAGGAAAACAAGAAAAAAAATATTCTGATCTCAGAAGCCAGAACAGCAAGAGGGATCGCTGCGCAGTGAAAGCAGTAATCCCTCTTGCTGTTCTGGCTTCTGGGATAGCTGCGCAGCCTGCATTCGCTCCATAAGATGCACACACATTTCCCCTTACTTTTTAGTAGGGGAAAAATGAGTCTTATAGAGCAAAAAATACGGTACTCTGCCTTGACCGGCCTCGACTGTCTGCAATGATACTGGCCACTTTAAGAGAGAATGCAACATCATTTCCAAATGAACTAGAGAGCAGCAGGATCAGTTCACTGCCTCTCGCAATGGACATTTTAAGACAAATTCCTGGAGGGTGGGGCTCTTGATATTTTTGACTTATAAAGCCTTAAACGGCTCCAGACAGAAAAGTTGTTGAGCTTTCGGGGGGAGGGGGATGAGGAAAGAAATGTCATTTTTGAGCTATTTTTATGGAAAATTGGCAAAAACAGCACTGCCGAGATGGGCTGCCATAGGTCTGGATATTCAACTTTCTTTTTAACCGATCTTTGCCCGGACCTTTTGCCGAATGACATATGGCAACCCTTAATAATAACAATATACTAGCCATGATGGCTCTGCCTCCATAGTTGAAATAGGCCGCTGGTCTGATCCAGCCAGCCTCCTCTCATGTTCTTATGTTTAAATGAGTTAGACACCAAACTGGTATTTCATTCCAAGTCCTTGTTTTCCGCTGTAAAGAAGTTTTGAATAAGGAGCGCGAGGATTATCTGTATTCCTTCTGAATGGATTTCATGTTAAGCTCTTGTGTAGTTCTGTGCCTATGAAAAGCTGCCTTCTTTAAATAGAGGCAGTCATTTAATCTAAGAAAGATTCAGTCAAAAGTCCCTATTAAGCCGAGACACTTTGGCTGGGTAGATAGTCCCCTATTTTAAATGTTAAATGCCTGCTGCTGCTGCTTCTTAAAATAAACATACAGATGTTCTGTTTCTCCCCCTCCCCACCCCAATCACTTACATATTTTTGTTATTTTTAAAAGCTACTTTTAATCTTTTGATACGACTTTGCCATTCTATTCAGTGTCGTATGGGGAATTTTAAAGAAAATGAAGTATCCAAATGCCATATGTCAGAAATATGTAGTCATTATATTCAGAATATGTCAGAGATAAAGTCTCCCCATTTCACTCGCTTCCTCAATAGTTCCACTTCATTTAGATAGTGGGCTTTCTGCTTGTTATCTAACCCTGTGCTGATCTAGAGGTCAGTAAGCCAGAACACACGAGGCTTAAAATAGAGGGAAATGCTTTATCAAATTACAGTTATCTTTTTTCTTACGCACAGTTTGGGAAGAGGAGAGGCGCAGGTGACAGAATATTGACCAGTTTGTAAGCATCCATCCCACTGTTGGGGTGGGTGCTTCTATTAAAGTTATGTACAAACATACTCAAGCCCCATTTATTTTGATGTAAATATTACATGTAATATTTATCAGTAATCCTATTAATAAAAGTATGGGCTAAAATAATCAAACCCCTATATGGTTTAGCTGGTGTTTTTTATATATATATATAGTTAAAAGCCACAATACAGAGAACTTCAAAAACTTTTCCAGCACCCCATACAGGGGTGTGGACCCCCATTTCCTATGTTGCATCTTGAGATTCCATGATGAATGAAATTAATGGACCTAAGTTATTCATGTCCATTCATTTCAATGGGTGAGTATGACTAACACTGAATAAATGTTCAATGTGTAGATGTCCTACATCTAGCACCTTGGCACAAATGTACCTGAGGGCAGGTTGGTGCAATCTCATCCCCCCAACACTACATGTAGACTGTACAATTTAAGGTGAGTTTGATTGGACCATAGGGTTGCCATATTTCAAAAAGTGAAAATCCAGACACAAATTAGTTGAGAAAAATCTTTAAAAAATGAGAGGTTTTAAAGCTATTTTTAAGGCAATTCACTCAACCCCAAAAATCAACAATTCCAATATGGGCTGCCATATGCTTACATTTTCCTAGACATTTTAACCATTTAAAAATTCTTCCAGGACGCCATTTTCGAAGGACAAATCCTGGCTATGTCCAGGAAATTCTGAACATATGGCAGCCCTGTTGGACTATAAAGCCATCCTAATTTGCAAATTACCCTCCGGACAGCTCTTAGAATAGGTCTACAATATCCAAAGGAGAGTGAAACATCTATTAGTTTGGCAAAATAATCTCTCTCTCTCTTTTTACAATCACATTATACTGTTTATTAGCATCGGCACTCTTTTCTTCATTTCCTATTTAATGTGCTTGCCACTACCTTAATATTTTTTTGTTTTGTTGCTGCTGTTGTTGTTGTTCATTCTTTGGCTTTTTTTAGACGGTAAAGGTAAAGGGACCCCTGACCATTAGGTCCAGTCGCAGACCGACTCTGGGGTTGCGGCGCTCATCTCGCTTTACTGGCTGAGGGAGCCAAGGTACAGCTTCCAGGTCATGTGGCCAGCATGACTAAGCCGCTTCTGGCGAACCAGAGCAGCGCACGGAAACGCCGTTTACCTTCCCGCCGGAGCGGTACCTATTTATCTACTTGTACTTTGATGTGCTTTTGAACTGCTAGGTTGGCAGGAGCAGGGACCGAGCAACGGGAGCTCACCCCGTCATGGGGATTCGAACCACCGACCTTCTGATTGGCAAGTCCTAGGCTCTGTGGTTTAACCCACAGCACCACCCACGTCCCTTTCTTTAGACAGTAGTGCCAGACAAAGCAAAATAATTTCAGTTGCAATCCTAAAGAGAATGGAGAGAAAATGCCAATGAACTCAGTGGCGCCAACTTCTGAGTTAGTAAACATCCCTATAGTTTTACTGCTAGAATGGCAGACACATATATTTTGCTAAACTAAAACATTTGTGGATCATAGGAGGAAAGTCGGAGCTCAGTAAGAAAAGCATCCTCGTGCAGATGGGCTCAGGTTCAATCCCCAGCCAATGGTATAAGGCAGCTTCATATGTTCCTCTATCTTCTGTGTGCGAGAGAGAAGGGAGGGAATTTTGCTCCATGGCCATTAGTCAGGCTGACTTCAGCACCTCATCAGACTGCCGAGTTAGAGAAGGTGTTAAGAGTAATACGAGCTTCACATGACCGCTGGACAAATGGATCATTTGCCCACTCGCCTTCCCACAATTATGTACCACAAAACAAAAACTGAATGCAAATGTGCATCACTGTTGGTTTGAAGGAATAATAATAATAATAATAATAATAATAATAATAATAATAGACTTTCGCTTACAAAAGTGGCATGATAAAAATCTGCTCCCAATGTGGTTCACATTTGTTAATTAAAATATGATGGAAATTTATCCTGCTGCCATTTAGCTCACACTGAGCTGGGAATCCTGTGGAGCATCTGCTGGAATGCTAAGGGCATTATTAAGATTGACGACAAGCTCCACAAATTGTCTGTTACAGGGGAGCGCTAATAATACCTGCTGCATCAAAAGGGGGGAAAGCAAAGTATTGAGAAAGAGAGAAACTCCAGCGTACTTTCAGCCAATTCTCTGCAATGCACCACTTTACTGTGCTCCGATGTCCCAAAAAAAGCATTTTCTTTCCCAAAAAAGAAAAGAAAAGAAAATGTAGCTTTCTAAAACTTGTTCCCCATCTTTTCCATCTCTGTCTCCCAGGCATACCTGCCCTTTCAGTCATTGTAAATGAGTCAATATGTAGATTGGCAATTTAAGGACATTGAAGAGCTGATGAGTGCTGGAAGCAGTGATCTGAGGGGCCTCTGAAAATTACACATTGAATTAGCCTGCAGTCACATTAAAGCAAGATGAATGATAAAGGGCTAGCTTTGTAGGGGAAATGGTGCACTCGAGCCCAAATTCTGCTGCTAATTGCACATTAAAGTTCTGCAAAGCCATGCTGGCTGGGACTAATGGGAGCTGTGGTCCAAAACATCTGGAAAGCACCAGGTTGGCAAAAGTTGCATTTGCCAACAAAACTCCATAGTTTAACTGTGCACTAACTACACAAGCATCCTCTAGGCCAGTGTTTCCCAACCTTGTGCCTCCAGATGTTTTTGGCCTACAACTCCCATCATCCCTGACTAGCAAGACCAGTGGCAAGGGATGATGGGAATTGTAGGCCAAAAACAGCTGGAGGCACAAGGTTGGGAAACACTGCTCTAGGCCAGTGTTTCCCAACCTTGTGCCTCCAGATGTTTTTGGCCTACAACTCCCATCATCCCTGACTAGCAAGACCAGTGGCAAGGGATGATAGGAATTGTAGGCCAAAAACAGCTGGAGGCACAAGGTTGGGAAACACTGCTCTAGGCCAGTGTTTCCCAACCTTGTGCCTCCAGATGTTTTTGGCCTACAACTCCCATCATCCCTGACTAGCAAGACCAGTGGCAAGGGATGATAGGAATTGTAGGCCAAAAACAGCTGGAGGCACAAGGTTGGGAAACACTGCTCTAGGCCTTGATGGTACCTTTTCTGATCCATGCTATACTATCTAGCTGTGTTCCCATTATTGTGGTTTTGAATGATCCCTGGACATTTCAAAGGACTATATAACATATAAATAATAAATTATTATTATTATTACCTCGCCCATCTGGCTGGGTTTCCCCAGCCACTCTGGGCGGCTACCAACAAAATATTAAAATACAGTGGTCTGTTAAACATTAAAAGCTTCCCTAAACAGGGCTGCCATCAGATGTCTTCTAGAAGTCGTAATAGTTGTTCTCTTTGACATCTGGTGGGAGGGCGTTCCACAGGGCAGGTGCCACTACCAAAAAGGCCCTCTGCCTGGTTCCCTGTAACTGCCAGAAGGCCCTTGGTGCTGGACCTCAGTGTCCTGGCAGAATGATGGGGGTGGAGACTTTTGTTCCTTTTGACTTTCTCTTTCAACTTTTTTTCCTACCAACTTTCCTCAATAATGTCTACGTTGGACTTCCTTGGCACATGCCACTTACATTTGTGTTGGAGTTACTACCACTGTGCTTACTGTTTACAACTCACTCAACAATATTTACATCTCACACCGGTTCTGGGTGCCACTTAAGAGTTGCCTCCTCTCTGGCCAGTTCCCTGTATAGAAACATTGCCTCTTGTTGTGAGTAGGACACAGTCTGAAGTCACCCATTGCTACAACACTTCCTCCTTTGTCTCCTTCATTCTGTTCTCCAACTCACAATTGCCAGAGGCATTTGGGTCAGGGGAATAATAGTACGTCTCAATTACTGAATTACTTATGGGGCCTGATATTGCCAGCTACAGTGACTCTGTGGAAGAATCTGCTTCTTTGGGGATTTCTAGCTTGTTGGAATTGATGCCCTCTTTGATGTACAGAGTAACATCGTCCCCAGTATCTCCTTCCCTTCTAACAAATTTGTGTACATGCTCACTGGTTTGCTCCATTTCACCAGTTTCCATTATGCTCCTTCTAGCAATCTATGCTCTCCTTTAAAACCAAGCATTCTAGCTGAACCATTTTGGCTCAAGGGCTTCTAGCATTCGCGATATAAATGCCAATACAGGCTCTTTCCCCTCTCCAAATATCTCTGGCATGTTCGTTCCCCACCCCCATGGCATTTTGGCCTCTTCAACCCCCAACCTAAGACGAAAAGCAATTATTGAGATATTCTGGTCCCAGGCCATTGAAGGCTTTAAAGGCCAGACATTAATCCTTAAACACTCATATCCACGTATTGAAATTCCTCATTAGGAAGGGGAAAGCAGTGCCTTTCTAATAGGTGCTTAAGGACCAGTGATGTTCAGCAAAGCATGCCTGCTCAGTTTGGAACTGGCTCAGCATTTATGAGCTTTTTGGGTTGGAAAAGGCTTGTTCCTTTCCCAAGAGTTCTCTCATGGCTTCTTCTGTTAGGGCACGTGGGCTTATGCTTGTGTGTGTGTGTGTGTGTGTGTGTGTGTGTGTGTGTACATTACCCACTGGAAACCGTAGTGTGACTTTATCTGCTTTGTACCCACTCCATAGCACTAGCCAAGACAAGAGCCCTAAATTATTATTATTTTTTTTTTAAAAAAATCACTTCCTCCAATGTGCTCCTCCCTGCAACAACATAACTAGGACCAAAAATTTAAAAAACTGAATAGTTAATAATGAAAGACTCACAAGAAACAATCAAATTAACTGGACCTAATAGATCAAATGTTGTATCCAACACAGTGCTAAGGAACTCCTTTCATCAGCGCAAGGATTTAAGCTTGAGCATAATTTTCTACCTCTCCCCATCATGCCCGCCTAAATCTGTTCTGGATTTTCCCCAACCCCCTGGAACAGATTTGGGGGTGGGGGGGCATGCAGGGGAGAGGACAAGGGGGAAGTTCCACTGGACAAGAGTAAATCTTTGCATTAATGGAACAACTGGGCTGTATCGGTCTTTTTCAGCAATTGGGCTGTATCAGTCTTTTTCAGTGTTTCTGGTGGGCGACCATGCATGAGCAGTAGGCTTCATCTTGATGTCGTATCCTACAACATTTCTCTGATGAAAATAGGGATGTCCTATTCCATAGTAACAACAACAACAACTTAAATATTTATACTCCATTTGACTAGGTTGTCCCAGCCACTCTGGGAAGCTTCCAATGTATAGAAAAACATAAAACAAAAAACTTCCCTATACAGGGCTGCTTTCAGATGTCTTCTAAAGGTTGCATAGTTACTTATCTCCTTGGCTTGAAGATTGCATAACTTTATGCCCTCCAACATTTCTCCAATGAGAATAGGGACGTCCTAAGGAAAAGTGGGACATTCCGGGATCAAATCAGAAACCGGGATGGCTTCTGTAAATCTGGGACTGTCCCTGGAAAATACAGTAGAGACACTTGGAGGATCTGCAATGGGTGTCACACTGGGCAGGTCCTTAACTAAGCCTATAGGACCCCTGATAGTTGAGTCCAGTCACAGACGACTCTGGGGTTGCGGCGCTCATCTCGCTGTACCTAAAAAAACTTGGGCAGAGGCATTGCATGTGGTAGATTCAAAGCCAGTAAAAATTTCCTTATCCGTTAATGAACATCATCAACAAGCATCCTAAGTTTCTAGCAGTTGATATGTGGTGGTAAACCATCCAATGATTAGTGATTGGTCTGATCTTCGTATGAAGATGCCATTGGAAATGCATCACAAGGGAGCACTCCAGCATGCTGATTCCTCCCTGATGCAAATGAAGTTGATTAAACTTTCACATTGGTAGGTTCAAGATTACAAACAAAATCTCACTTTTAAACTGGGATGGGGGGTGAAGGGAAATGTCAGTTTCTTGATTGTGGGGTGCTGTGGAATCTTGCTGCTTAGGCACTTTGGTCATCTAAGGCTCCTAAGGATTTGAACTATTTTCCCCAGATTGTTGAAAGTCATTAGGACACCAGGGCAAACACCTGGGCTCAATGAAATCTATTAAACCTTGCCCTATTTGATGTCAACAAAAACATTGCCATTGATTTCACCAGGATCAGCATTTTACCCATTGACAGGTTGGAAATTAGTGCCTTGGATTCCTTCTTTTATTGCATAATTACGTGTCAGCACCACCACCAGTTCAATCTCACCTCTATCAGTTGGCAAAATCTGCAGATGTGATTCGTCCCTGGCATGCCATTATAAACTGAACAACAAAGGCTACAATCGGATACCTGCCTACCTGGAAGCAGCCCTGGTGAAACTGATGGAGCTTATTACTGAGTAGACTTGCATAGGATTGTGGAAACACAATTACAGAGTGACCATTTTACGAAAGAGTTTAATTACAATTTCCATCCAAAGGGAGGATGCGGAAATTTCCCTTCCAAACGCAACAGCATAAGCAAGACAAACAATATGAAAAAAAATCTAAGAATAAAAATGTTGCACTAAATATATCAGTTCAATACTGAAGAGAAAACCAATTGAACTAACACCAATAAAAATGTTGTTCACAATAAATCAATTATATACCCCCTCATACACTCCAGCAGTCAATATACCAAACCATAGGGACATACCACTAAAGGGGACAAATCTACCAGACACTCAGTGAAGAGCATGACATAGCAATTGATGCAGTAATGGTACAGGATATTGAAAGTCACCATATGCTCAAAACCCTTTCTGTAAACCCTGACCATTCACCACAGAGGCAGAGCCCCTCTGCTGACAGCCCCTCTCCTCTCTTGCCAAATGATCAGCTTCCCAGACGCATTTGCATCTGCCAATGGTTGTGACTTTATAGCCCACTTCATCCATAACATCTATAACATAACAAGGCGCACTTCATCCAGGCTGAGAGAACAGGCACCACAGTCTCAGCCAATGTACACATTTTTGAGTTTAAGGATTGGATCACAAAATTTGTAGCTGTGTGAATGTTGTTTAGCTGTGTTTCCATTCAGGTATTGATTGGGAATAGGGGATGTGGGTAGCGCTGTGGGTTAAACCACAGAGCCTAGGACTTGCTGATCAGAAGGTCAGCGGTTCAAATCCCCGCGATGGGGTGAGCTCCCATTGCTCGGTCCCCGCTCCTGCCAACCTAGCAGTTTGAAAGCACGTCAAAGTGCAAGTAGATAAATAGGTACCGCTCCAGCAGGAAGGTAAAAGGCGTTTCTGTGCGCTGCTCTGGTTCGCCAGAAGTGGCTTAGTCAAGCTGGCCACATGACCCGGAAGCTGTATGCCGGCTCCCTCAGCCAGTAAAGTGAGATGAGGGCCGCAACCTCAGAGTCAGCCACGACTGGACCTAATGTTCAGGGGTCCCTTTACCTTTACCTATTGATTGGGAAAGTGCATATTTTGTAGGTTATTTTTGTTAAAATGTGAACTGAATCAGTTTCTCCTCCATCTCTAAACTGGAGTGTTAAGGTTGCCCTGAATCCATGACCTACCTGGCAGCAAGTCAGTATGTGCAGTCCAAAGTCCGTGGGTCAAGCCACACAAGCAAAGCCCAAAGGTGAAACACAGTCCAAGGTCAATCCAAGTAGTCAAGTCTGTCAGGATGCAGTCCAGAGTCAAACCTGAAGCACAATCCTGTAGAGGCCCAGGAGCATCCAAGCCAAGTTCCATCAACATGGGCAGCTGAGCAGACACAACACCTCAGCTCTGCTTCCCTTTTATACTTTGCATGCTATTTGCAGCTTCTGGGCTTGACGAGGCAGATGACTCTCACCTGTTCCAAGCCCACTGCAGCTGAAGAATCACACACCTCCTCCCAGAGCTAGTGAGCCCCACCTGGCCAGCTAGTGGGCCTTTGCCTGCCTCAGCCTCCTAGAGCACCCCTCTCACTGCTCCCTATGCCTCAGAGCCCATTGTGTTTAGGGAGACAGGGATCCCTCTGGCTCTGGTGATGGGTCCTGCTGCTCTGGTTCCTGTGCATTGACCCCCATCCCCTTGTCATCCTCTACCACTCTGTGAGTACTGCCTTCTCCACCCCCTGCTTGTGTCCCAGTCCCTCACCCCTCACTGGGATCCTCTTCCACCTCCCTGTTGTCCTGCCAGTTCATGACACAGAGTTTCCTGTGGAGAACAACTGGTTGTTAAACCACTCTGAGAACTGACGGACTGTAAGAGGAATAGGGCCCTCCTAACAACTCTCAGCATTCTTCCTCCTCCCCATCACCCTGCCTGACACTCTTGGACGTCCATTAGACCCACTGCCAGTCAGTGCAGACAGTACTGAGTTTGATAGACTAATGGTCTGATTCAGTATAAGGCAGCTGTATCATGCCCTGGTGGGAGAAGTCAAAGCTGCACACTCTTTAATATAAGTAAAATATGAAGCAATATGAACTGCAGCAGCCAAGCCCACACTTCTTTTGTAGCACAGGCAGCATTTTGTTCATTGCAATAATATAGCCAAGATACATGCACTTGAACTTTCCAGGCTGTGTTTCAGAATCGGCAGGAATGCTGCGTAAGCCACTGTGTGCAGCAGTGAAGAATGATCCCGGAGATCCTGTTTGCAAAATCACAGCCTCGGGCAGAGTGAAATGCCAGCTTAACACCCTGAATGGAAGAAATGGGAACTGAAAACAAAATGAGATCATCAGGAATACCAGGGTTTCTTTTTGGGACCATAAAAAAGGTGGATGATGTGCCTGACATTTCAGCCAAATGAGACTCGACATCTTTTTCATCTTTATAATTTTTAATACGTACGAGCTGATAAACGTTTGCGCTGCCAAGGTTAAAGCATCACTGTTCCAAATATACTGCACTGTTTCAGCACACGCTATGGTTTTTACAAAAACCCTCCTACAGTAAATCTACTTCTGCTTACTGCGTGGTAACTATGAAAAGGCCACTAGCGATTATTACAGCCCTGTGCCAGGCATAATATTGCAAGCTAATGTTCTTTTCTTTTACAGGTGGAATTTTACAATGCTCATTGTTTTCACCTTTCCATGGATAGCTCACTTGTTTAGAACGTGGTGCTGATGATGCTAAGGTTGCAGGTTCAATCCCTGTATGGGGCAGCTGCATATTCCTGCATTGCAGGGGGTTGGAATAGATGATCCTCAGGGTCCCTTCCAACCCTACAATTCTAAGATTCCAAGGAAACATTGCGAAGATGAAATAAAGTATTGTCTGAATGCAGCCCAAATGTTGGGGAAACTGAACAAACTGCTGCTACATTCCACTATATTTCTGGAAGTGCCTTTTATATTGGGAGAAAGCTCCAATAAAATGAAGCCCAGAGCTGTTTTTTGCCCTGTAAGTAGAATTCTGCAGAACACCTGTTCTCTTCTTACTGGCATAATGTGGTTTGCATCACGTAAGTTGTTCTCTGGAGGTATGGTGAGCAGATGGTCCTGTTGTTTCAATGGGAGATGAACTAGTATATGGCCTTTCAGTCTCTCCATGATCTTGCTATTTTAAAATGCTGTCAAGAAATAAAGAACCGGCAAGCTTCTGTGATGAAGTGACCAGCAGTGACCTCAATAGACCAACGGCCTGACTGCCGGAGTCAGTGTCAGGCAGCTTTCTACCTTGTTGCTATGTAACAAATCAACTGATTGGGCTCAAAGAATGATAGCAGAGCTAGGTTTCTCTTTTTACATGCACCTCAAAAGGAATTTGCTTCTTAATTTTAATTTTCAAGATTTATTGCATATACATTCACAGCGTGAAAGTATGGGGTAGTAGCCAACAAAACAAAATGCAAGGAGTTTTGGCTGTGCAATGGAACATTCCCACCCTCTCCTCTCCATGCACGTTCCATAAATTTGCTCCGGGGGTGTGGGGGGTTGAAGGAGCCTCTGGAACAGATTTAGGGGTCATTCTGGGGGTCACACAAGGAGAGAAAAGGGCAGGGAAGTTCCATTGAGCAGCTAAAAGCTCCTCGTGTTAGCAGAACTATTTTGTTGAGTACTACCTCTGGTTTATATTCATTATCCTTTCATAAATTTAAAGCAATTTTATTTTAGGAGAAAACTCCTCTACAAAATGTATCCAAAATACGAAACGAAACAAACACCACTATTAGTATGAAATACCATTTAGGTACTTTAATCCACCATCTTAAAAAATAGCCAGCACCAAGACAACCACCAGCCCCTCATAAAGCTAAGAAAGCTATAAGCAAAACCAGACAGCAATATCATTTTCCTAGTCCACATTAAAATCGTAGCCTAAAGGCAGTGAGGAGGAATAATGTTTCGAAGCCCTCTTAAACATTTCCAGGTGAAACAATATTTTATTATGTAGTTAGAGCATGAGTAAGTACCTACTATTAATGATTAATTACTACATTGTCAAAGAGAGATCTGCCAAGTTTCATTGAAGCACTTGGATTTGATTTGATTTGCCATATTGATTTAAGTATTTCTACATAATTGGGCAGTGAATTGGCCTTTTAGGCCACGTAACAGTCAAACCATATAAGGCTGGTTCACTTTACATCCATATGCGGACGTATACGTGTTAAAAGCAAACCCGGCAAACCCTGTGATAATGTGTCATTCACACTGCATGTTCTTAAATAAGCCTATGAGTTTAGGATTCCTGGATAGGCCACTGCAGTTCATGGTCTCAGGTTGCATGGATGACCATTTTCCCTGCCAAAACGGTGTGTTCCTAAGCAGTGTTTTCCTCCTGGGAGGCCAAGCTTCTAAATCAAGTACTAAACATGTCAACCTTCATAGATGAGAAAGAAAACCAACCACTTTGAGAACCCGCAAAGCCCATTTCCAAGCTGCAACCAAAGCATTGTCATAGTTTTTATTAGTGGAGGGGAAAAACAGCATCACCATGGATGACACAATTGTAGTTTTGCCTGCTTTATTTCAGGATTTACTTCTATATTTATTGATAGGGATAAGTAGTTTTCAAAATGTGGCCATAAAGATTTATATGCATGGCTTAGCAACTGATATCCATAAATCCCATCAGTTGCCAAGTAAACATCCTCAAACTGCAAGTTAATATATATATATATATATATATATATATATATATATATATAGCTTCTTTCTGCTCCATTTCTTGGTATGGGACTAGAATGTAAAACTTAATTTATTGAACATATAGCTGGGAGTTTATTAAGTTCTCCCTTCATGTTTTCTTTTTTTAAAAAAGAAAAGTTTTATGCAGCATGTTCCCCAGCCCTTCATTACACGTCCTCGCTTTTGAAAGCAAACGAGAGAGTTGTTAATAGAATATATGTCCATGGATAGCATTCGAAGATAGTGGGAGAGTTATTTATAGATCTTTGTTGTGTGACCAATAAAACGTGATAGATCTGTTTGATGCAAATGGTTGACTGCTTACAGTTCTCCACCCGGAAGCAATGCGCTGGGCTGAGAATATGGGGATTAGGGAGGAGGTAGGCAGCATTTTAAACAAGTCTCACATACGGTAGAGGCATTTCACATGCTCACTTGGCTGAGCACTGCCATTTTGTGAATGATGCTGGGAGCACACGTGGTCCTTTTGTGAGATGCTTAAGGCCTTGTGCAAGTTGGACTTGTCTGTGTGTAGGAAGGGATACCTCATAGGAAGCTACCTTCTACTGATTGGCCCATTTACCTCAGCGTTGTATACGCTGACTGGCATACGCGCCAACTCTAGGGGCTGAGGCACTTTTGGGAGGCCCCAATGTTTGTTTGTTTTGTGGCCAGCCCCCCCCCCCCATAATGTTCAGAGGACATTCAGCTCTGCCCCACAGCTCCTTGCAATGTCGTATGCGCAACGTCAGGACATCACACAACATCATGCATGTGACGTCCAGTCATCACATCAGGGCCCCCCAATCATCTTGAGAAGAAGGTGCCTCAGCTGACTGGTTTTCCAGGGTTTCAGACTGGAGTCTCTCACAGCCCTACCTATAGGTGCTGGTGGCACTGTGGTCTAAACCACTGAACCTCTTGGGCTTGTGGTTGAATCCCTGCGACGGTCGGTGGTTTGAATCCCTGTGATAGGGTGAGCTCCCATTGCTATGTCCCAGCTCCTGCCAACCTAGTAGTTCGAAAGCACGCCAGTACAAGTAGATAAATAGGTACCACTGTGGCAGGAAGGTAAATGGTGTTTCCATGCACTCTGGTTTCCGTCACAGTGTTCCGTTGTACCAGAAGCGGCTTAGACATGTTGGCCATATGACCCAGAAAGCTGTCTGTGGACAAATGCTGACTCCCTTGGCCTGAAAGCAAGATGAGCGCCACAACCCCATAGTCGCCTTTGACTGGACTTAACTGTCATGGGGTCCTTTACCTTTTACCTATAAGTGCTGGGGATTGAACCTAGATTCTTCTGTTTCTAATACAAGAGTATTACCACTGAGCTATCTCCCTGAATTTCACTGAGTAAACGCAAAGAGAAAAAACTTCTAGATACCATAAACCAGATAATTCGGTATGATCTTTGACTGCAGCTGAAGACAAACCATATTTTCTTCTTGTATACAGAGCAAGCTGCCTAGGGATGTAGTGTGACTTCATTTAGAGTTTTCCAGGAAAATTCTCAGTAGGTGTTTGTTAGGGATCCGCAACAGATATTCTCCTGCAAAACAGGGGCCAAGTCATATAAGTGGTTTTCAAATGTTCTCTCTAGAAAACTTGATATTCCCAGATGGGAATATCAGCAATGGCAGATAAGCTTCCTGAAAAGATTGCTTATGCATAATTAGCATATTCTCCTGCAGCCCCAGAGAAGCATTGGTCACTTTCCAGGATTCTTTGGACACTTTCCAGGATGCCCTTAGAATGGATCCCAGAATCCTTTGCAGTTTGGAGGCAGAGCCCGCACAAGGCATTGCAAAGAGTAAATGCCCCCACCCCCGCAAGTCAAGATACATAGCTCTCCAGGCTAGCCAAGTTATTTTTTTTTTTTTATTGCAAAAATCACACAAGTGCCTTCCACTCAGTATAAAAATACAACTAAAATCAATTAAAACACCTAACAATTTGCTGCCCCTTCAGGAAACCCAAAATCAGCTGCCTGAGGTGGATGTCTCACTTTGCCTAACAGTAGGGCCGGCCCTCTGTGAAGGAATCCATGAAGATGTTCAAGTCTTCCTCAGCAGATGAGAGTGAAAAGAATGAATTCCCTAAGGGTAGCAAGTTTGAGAACCACTGAACTAGATGACCCAGGAAGTCCTTCTTTCAACCTTAATATTTTTTTAAAAAAACATTATTACTTAATATAATAAATGCTTTCAACAAACATTACAGGAGAAGAGTTCCTGCTTGTTTCAACTCTCATAGTGGAGGCATAACCTTTTGCATTAAACATCTGTTCCTTCCATTTACTCTTTGGCAGCAGTTCAAATATCTTCTGCAGAGGGCTCAGCTTAATGAACATATACAGGGATTATTTAAATGATGGGTTTTAATTAGCTCTTTGAATGGGTTCTTAAAAGAGCAAGCACAAAAATCACTCTCTCAGCTGGGATGCTTTAACATATTTTAAGAGAAACATGGCATAATTGCTGCCCTGTAAGGCAACCCTTTGCTGAATATAAATCTTGACGTGGCCACGAGTTCAAGTCATCAAAGCAGTTGTTTGATTTAAGAATGTGCTTTCAAGATGGGTGCCTTTAGTTTCGCAAAAGGACATGCTTCTTCGCTCGACAACCAAGCAGGTATTCTCCTCAGCAAACAAGTGGGTCTTCTTGGATGCTCTGCTTTCCTGCATCTTGTGCGAATGTGCGCACTACATCAGAGCAGAGAAGGGTCATCGGGTCCAGTAATTGTAAGCAACCTGCTATGATTTTTACCTAGCGCCCATGAATTTGTCTGACAGGCTGCTTCCGTGAGGCAGTTTATTGTGGATTCAGTGCTGCGTCTGCATGCAAGTTTGGCCACCCGGAATCCTCCTCATCAAAATATCACCCTTTTCATCTGATCTACACCCTTTCTGTGGAAGATCTGATAAGTTTTTAAAATAGAAAAAGGTAAAAACCGTATTAAATGGCAAAAAAAATGGCATTTTGATTAGGGCGGTGTTTTATGAATGTGAAACACCGAGTTTACAACAAACTGTTGTGTGGAACAGACTTGTTAAAAAATCACCACATCTCAGGGCAATAATGAGGTCCATTGCATAATTATGTGTTACATGAGGAAGTTTTGCTTTGTCCTGAATGCCAGCAACCAATATCACTGGCACCAGACTAGTATCTTGAGAGAGGGGCACCCCTCCCCCAAAATTCACACTCTCTCCACTATTCATAATGTTATAAATCTCTGTCATGTGGTCCTCTTAGCTGCCTTTTCAAAGTCGAAATCCCTAAGTCTTTCATGACCTTTTCAATGACTCCAAGATCTGAGGGTTACAGGAAGTTTGCACCTCATTTATAAATTTATATACCTCACACCTCTCCAGATAGACAGATAGAGAGATAATATGAGCCTTATTTTGCATCTCCTTATGTTTTAATGTCATCTCCTAAATCTCTTGTGCAGTAGCAGAACGGAGAGCTAATATATGCTTATTTTGATGCTTGAAATGTCATAATACGTTTTAAAATGTTGCTAGTAGAAAACAATAACAAAACTGTATAATTTGCCAGCCCAACTGTTGCAGCTCTCACTCGACTTTATTTTTAACAGTAATGTGCTGCTTTTGTAGATATGTTTTTTAAAAATAAAATAAAAAATAAACCATAGTAACAACAACATTTAATCTGCCAGATATTTCCTGTTCCAGATCCACATAACCCAAAGCATATTTCATAGATGATAATGATGATGATGAGGTCTTTATCCAATGCTGCTGTCCATTAGCACAGCAGACCTCCTCTTGTGCAAGTCCCTCATACAACCCGCAGAATCTGCTCCAGAGAGATGGACTATCGGGAGCAGATTTTGAGGATGCAGAAGCAGAGCAGAGCAACGAGCGACCAGCAGAAGGGAAAGAAACTGCCGTTTGGAATATGGTGTGGCCATTTGATGAAGAAAAAAAACCAAGGTAAAAAAATGTTTTAATTAACAAGTATGCCCTGTGACGTTTTAGAACGACATATCTAGCATTGTTCTAATAGGGGGAAATAACATTAAACAGGTCAAGTGTAGTTCCAGTCTAATTGTTATCTCATCTGACTGGCATGTTGGCAGCAAGTGGAGACTCATTCATCCTAGGTTGCCATACAATTCAGTTTTAGGAATTACGGAAATGAGGCTTGGATAACCCAATAAAAGTAGCAAGTGCTACAGCTGTTATAAAATACCTTTCCCAACCTTCTCAGGGCCCTAAAATGTTTTTTTTTTTGTTATTGTTCATAATTATTATTATTTTTTAGGAAAGGGTTTTAAAACCTTGTTTTTATCCAACCCTTATTTTGCTGCTTTCAAGACTTCATGATATTTCTATCCTGTACCACTGTATAGCAGAAGGAGAAACAGAGCTGGGCAAAGCAGTGTGAGTGTGTATTTAGGCCACCGGTTATTGATGCGCCTCATACCCACAAATGAAATTAAGCTCCTGTGCCAACCCTGAAACTTTTATACCCAGCATTCAAGCTCAGTGTGAGATTTCCAAGTGACATGGCCCTTCAGCAAAATCCCAACATGTTCACATTAGCGAAGATGATTTAGTTAAATGCAACTTTACTGCAATTGTCAGTCTCTTGGACAACCAATCCAGATCCACAACAATGTGCATTTCATTTCAAAGGAAGATAAAAAAAACATGCTGAGGTAAATTTTCCTAGTAACAGACTTCCAAGGCTAAATTCGAATGGCTGAGCCCTGGGAATTTTCAGTGCTAGAGCTTAGTCCTGAAAGAAGGAAAGGCGTGATGAAAACAAAAGCTTCTGAACATGTGCAGAGTTTTTTCTGCTCCCAGTAGTGTAACCAGTGTCTTTCCCTACAGATCTGATATCAGGGTTCCGGAATCAAAGGGCATAGCATTTTAAGCCTTCTGAGCTTTCCAGAAATTAATTGCCAGTTGTTTCCTGCTCCTCAAGGACACTGTTTAATGCTGCAAGCCGTATCTGAGAAGACTGATGTGTTGCTGCTGCTTCTTACTTCTAATCATTCCGACTCAGTGATTCACTTTAAAAAGCTCCTCTCTTTTAAAAGATTTGAACAATCTTTTCAAAAACTTGCATCCATGAGATTCTTTGTGGGTTCAATTATGACCCTCATTTCTCCAATAAGATAATGTAACAGGATAAAAGGGTAATTTTAATGAAAAGAGCCGTGGAGATGACCCTGATAGACTTCCCAGTCCTCAGACAATGGCTGGATCTAGACACATCAAAGAAGCGTTTCAGTTAAACGCGTTGCAAATTTAAACCGAGAAATCCGGTAGGGAAAAATGGAACCCCACAGCGCCATCTGGTGTCACAGTGTTATATTGCATATACAACACATATAAATCGTTTTTTCTTTACCAATCTAGCTGAGTCCATCTGCAAAAAATGCCTGACTTTCCACTTTAAAGGGAAGCAAAACTGAATCCTGATGTTCTTGTTCTATCGGGAGGAGGAGGAAGAATTCAAGTTATTGATTACTGGAAACCCAGCTCCTTGTGGCATTCATACTGCTTGCATTTTATTACCAAATTAGCACTGTGCAATCTGAAGTACAGTTATTCTCCTTATGCTCTCCTTATGCTCCTTCTGATCAGTGGTGGTAAGTGCCCAGTGGCACTGGGTGGGTAGAAGGCAGGGAGACCAACAGCTGCTGGAGCCAATGACAGGTGGAATCAGAGCTCACTAATTTCTGGTTCGTGGAGAAGAAGCAGACAGCCAGGGCTATACGTAAGTAGGCAGGTTCACTTTAGCATGGCAGGCATGTGATGCTGGTGCCATGTGCCACAGTGTTCACCTCCAGGTAGATGACATGTGTAGAACTTGGGAGCATCTGGGAATCTTTCGGCATGGTGGCATGTGAAAGACCAATGCACAGATGCACTGTTGTCTCACAACTGGTTGCTTTTGCACATGGTTCCAACTGCAAGAAGACCTTGAGCTGCAGCTTCTATTCTTGGGAAGTGACCAGCCACATAGATAAGCAAGAAGAGCAGCAAGAATGCCTTGTCAGTTTGCATTTTTTTAGTACAGAAAGTATTGGTATGGTGTGTAGAGATATTTCCTATTCTACTTAATTCAAGAGGGTTCTGGAAGCTTCTCTGTGTGAAAGAAACAAGCAAAAGGTTCTTGATGTTTGGGTTATTCCTTCAGAGAAGCTGAGTACAGCTGGTTTAAACTGGTTCTGTTATCTCTTCCCAGCGTTTTTTTCGGGGGGTACGCAGGGGTACGCATACCCCTAAACATTTTGTGAATCTAAGTTTGGCCTCATTGAGGGGCAGTATTTCAAGATGAGAGTACCCATAAACATTTTTAAAAATTTATTTTTAAAGCACTGTCTCTTCCGTCAAGGTCATGCTGACTATAATAATAGCCCAGAAGGAGCCTGGGTTTCACTTTCTGTCTCTCTTTCCTTCTGGTGTGGTGTTCTGTATATAGTGTTAAGGTTTAGTCTTACTGTAGTCTGCTGCAACTGGGTTTCTTATGGACAGTGCCAATGCTGAATGTGTTGGATTTGTGAGCATTATGCTCATTTGCCTTCAGAAGCAGTAAAGCTCTGCTGGATGAAATACAATTGCCTCTGGTCCGTTTTTTGGGAATCTTGCAATGTGTTTAGGTTTTAACTCTGCTAACTATATCCTGGAATCTGCTCTGGATCAATATTGAGTAGAATTGCATGACATGCCTCTGATCACATTTCCCCCCCCAAAAAGTTGTTTTTATTAAAGGATTTTCATAGTTAACATAGCAAGGGGATGGTATCCACAATATACAAAATACCACTGCAAGACCTTGCAAAATCCTTCACCGCAATCAAAGACCAATGGGAGCATGATATACCGTATTTACTCAAGTATATTGTGCCACCAAATCTAATGCACCCCATAATTTTCACAACCTTGAAACCAAAAAAGCATTTGCTGGCGAATGTAAATATGCCATCAAATCTAATGTGTACTTTAATTTTTGCAATGCAATTTGGCCAAAAAAACGTGTGCATTAGATTTGAGTACATATGAAATAAACCCTACCCGATGGTCTAAACTGTGGTCTAAACCACCCTTTAAGTCCATCTCAACCAAAAGAAGGGAACTCAATTTGAAGCTAATTTATAGACGGTACCTAATACCTCGGAAGCTGATGCTGATGCACCCAGAAACCTCTGATTGCATTTATAAACCCAACCCAAATGCTCTATTTGTTAAATAAATAAATAAATAAATAAATAAATAAATAAATAAATGTTAGCATTAGCCATGCATTAGAAGTTCTTTGTGGATGGGAAGGACTGTTTTTTAAATCTGCCAAAGTAGTTGAACAAAAACCTTTTCTAATAGAGTAGCCTTTATTATTAAACTCTTATCTGTAATTATGTTCCCACTAATTAAAACTTTTACAGCTTTGGTTCCCTATCATGCACCCAACTTACTTGCCATCAATATTTTTAACTATGAACCGTCAGAACCTACCACTCTTTTCTCATTTGGCCTTATATAAAAGGGTATTGATTGCTCTCTTCCCAGTACTCTGTATAATTAAATACATTAATAGGAAAGTAACATATAATAATGTGAAGAAAATTAGGTCTTGCTTCAGCGGCAAAATGCACTTGTGACACCACAAAGATTCTTCAGACTGCAGAGTGACGAAGCTCTTTTCACAAATAAACCACAATACGTGCGCAGTCCAACACATTTGGAGCTGATCAATGACATGTTATTTATATTTCCATGACAATTCACTGTTCAGCAAAATACTGTAATCTAAAATGAACAGTTTACTGCTCTGTTTGAATGTCAGCTTGTATTTAATTGGCCATCATTTCACTCTTATTGAAACGTCCAAACATGCCAACCACTTTCCTCCTTTCCTTTTTTCAGCAAGATAGGAAGCCATTATTTCTGGGTCTTATTATGTGGGAGCATATCCAAAGCTGAACGACACCAGACACATCAATCTAATCCTTTCTTTCCCCCTCCTCCTCTGAAGATATGAACTTGCCTTGTGCAGAGTCGGACCACTGGTCCAACTAGCTCAACTTAATCTTCCCTTACTGGCAGCAGCTCCTAAAGATCTAATGCAGAGGGCTTCCCAAGTCCTGCTGTCCAAAATCCCTCGTGTAATTTATGTGCTCTGCCACTGAAGAACAGGCTTTCTGCAGCTGGACATCCATTTGCAGTGACCTTCCACTTCATATCAGTGAGAGAGAGAATAGCCATGGTGCAATCCAGGCTGGTACAGGCAGGTGTGGTTGACGGCTTCCCCATGCAAGTTACCAAGAGGAGGGAGGGGCAAGCTGAAGGGAGCTCAGCATGGGCATGGCAGAGGCGATAGGACACTCTTGTGATTGGAGAGTGTTGGGTGGGTTGGTGGCATTCTAGGCTAGCCTTGCAGCTCTCATTAAGCAAAGTTCTTATAAGGCGGTGTATTTCTTTATTGCCAACAAAGGTCCGTATAGTTAAAGGTATGGTTTTCCCAGTAGTGATGTATGGAAGTGAGAGCTGGACCATAAAGAAGGCTGATCACCGAAAAATTGATGCTTTTGAATTATGGTGCTGGAGGAGACTCTTGAGAGTCCCATGGACTGCAAGAAGATCAAACCTATCCATTCTGAAGGAAATCAGTCCTGAGTGCTCACTGGAAGGACAGATCCTGAAGCTGAGACTCCAATACTTTGGCCACCTCATGAGAAGAGAAGACTCCCTGGAAAAGACCCTGATGTTGGGGAAAATGGAGGGCACAAGGAGAAGGGGACGACAGAGGACGAGGTGGTTGGTTACTGTTCTTGAAGCTACCAGCATGAGTTTGACCAAACTGCGGGAGGCAGTGGAAGACAGAAGTGCCTGGCGTGCTCTGGTCCATGGGGTCCCGAAGAGTTGGACACAACTAAACGACTAAACAACAACAACATTTCTTTATTATATTTGCATCCCGCCCTTTCCTTCCAAAGGGCAGCAATTAGGTGATATAACAACAAAACATCTTGAAAAGAATTGCAGTTCTGGCCGGGAAAGATCTCAACTTCAACGTCTTGTTGGAAGAGGAAGGTCTTCAGCAGGTGCTGCAAAGTCAAAAGATGGTACCTGTCTAACATTTAAGGAGAGGGACTTCCAAAGGGTCGGTGCCACAAACACTAAAGGCCCACTTCCTATATTGTGTGGAATGCCTCATGTGGTAAAATGGAACCTGCAGGAGGTGTTCATCTGCAGTGATTGATTGAGTATATAAGAAATGAGAAAGTTTAGAGACTGGCTGGCTTCTGAAAGTTTGTTTTGACTCACAGATCAGCACAAATCACTACAAATTATTTCAGGTCAGCCTGATCCACCTGCTTGGACAGGGCAGAAATTGGCCTCAATCAGCGCTGTTTGGTTCAGAAATTGGCCAAATTTGGCTGAATGCAATTGATGGCTCCTGCTTCAGGAAAGCATTCCACAGCAGAGGGGCAAATTTAGGAGCTGTTCACTTTTCCTGCCCTCCTGTCATGCCGCCTGCAACTGATGTCAAAATGATGTAAATCCAAAGACAGTCATGAGTGAGGATGTGAGTGTGATATAAAATGAAGCAGACAGAAAGTCAACCTGTTTAAATATATATACTGGGTATCAAATTCATGAGAAATGCTAATGGGTGACTTTCAAAAATTGTTTATGGTCATGGTGTTCTAACCAAAGCTCAAGCTCTTGAGTTGAAGTTAGAGAATGTTGACAAGTCTAAATGATTTCAGCAGACATTAAAGTGCTTTAAAGATGAATGACTTAATTTGCTGGGACAAGGCAGTTCAGTTAATAGCAATTGTGTGTGTTCCTCCCCCCCCCCCTCTCTCTTTTTTTTACTTTTCACCTTTGCTGTTCAAGTTTGAATAGGTAGCTCAGAGGTTATAAGGTTGTAGAGGCTATTACCAATGGAAGCCTTCCTGCTGTTGTGAAAATATTCAAAGGGGAGAGTGTTAACACCATTAACTTACTAATAAACAGTGTTTATTTTTATATGTCATGGCATTATAAGCTGAAAATGGGGGTGAGGCAGGGGTTAAGTGGCATTTTGTTGGGCACTTAATGTGTACTTCAGTAGCTTTTGCCACAAAAGTAGCACAAAGCTCTTAAGGAGTACAGGATTCAGCCCTGACACATCTCCATGTACGAAGCCAACTCACACACCATACTGAAAATTCAAACATGAACCATCATCTCCCTGCACCTAGTTCCTTGGGCTGTTATCATTCATTTTCACACAGGGATGGTGACAAATTAATTCAGTTTACACTCAAAAGCAATCTACCTAACTTGCACAAGAACTGAAATACAACCTTCCTGTGAAATTCCCAAATTCTCCAAATTTTGCAGTGCAATTCCCCAACCAAATCATAGGCGCAATGATGCATATACTAGGGTTCATTCTGCATAAACACATTTGCCTTGGTAAAAGTAAAACAAACAAACAAATAAAAATCATAGGGAAATTGCTTTGCAAAGATATGTACACGAAGCAAACAATGTGCATGTTAGAAAATTGCAACGAAATGCTGGTGAATATTCATGAGGACTTATTTTTAAGAAAGGTCAAACTGATGTATGAATGTGAACTGAGGATATGAAAAATATAGACCTGAGGAAAATGTAAATTATCTTCGCCCACCCCTATCCCCACTACAGACTAAAGTCTAGCTGAAGGGGAGGGAGGGCAAGGGACCATGAGGGGATTCATGCTGTTAGGGTTCAGGGGGAGGGAGGTATTTTAGGATGACTGCATTGAAAAAACAATTCAAAACACTGCCATGTGGGCCGGGGTAAGCCCACCGAGACTCCTTTGCAGAGCTGCCACCTTTCTGGCTTGGGCTGATGTGGAAGCCATCTGACATTAAGATCCACATGGAGGGAGGCCTTGCCAGTATCTGCAACAATATGCATTGGGCCACACCTGCCACCAGGCACCTAGCAAGTTTGCTGCTGTACGCTTTCAAAGCCCAAGATATGTTGAAGGGAGGTGGGCAGGATCTCATAATTCTGCACTTCAGAGGACTTGCAAGCCAGGTATCCTGCCTATCCCTTACGAGTCTTCTCAGCCATGCAGCTCTTGTGCCTCCTGTACTCTTCCTCAGAAACTCACCCTTTGCCTCCTTCTTCCCAAATGGGATCTATGTGGGACGCTGCTTTCTACAACAAGTCGAGAAGGTTGTGGGGGCCTGGGGAGGAATAGTACATGCAATGGCTTCATCCCACTCCTCCTCCTGCCTAAAAGGCCAAATGGCCCGCCCTGTGGAACGCCCTCCCATCAGATCTCAAGGAAATAAACAACTATCTGACTTTTAGAAGACATCCAAAGGCAGCCCTGTTTAGGGAAGTTTTTAATGTCTGATGTTTTATTGTATTTTAAATATTTTGTTGGAAGCTGCTCAAAGTGGCTGGGGAAACCCAGTCAGATGGGCGGGGTATTATTATTATTATTATTATTATTATTATTATTATTATTATTATGTGTAGCTGTTATTTTAAGGCCACCAGAGGACCTCCAGCAAAAGAGACTCAAGTCACTGACTTTGAAACTAGGAGGAAGGTTGAAAGGTTGATTATTGGGTTAATTGTACTCCACAGAACGAGCACAGTTGTTCTGCAGAGTGGTCATGGTCAAGAGTGATGGGAGCTGTAGTGGTGCAGGTTTGTCATGCATTGCAGCTCCATGCTTGCTGAATTTCCTGCACCTCAAAGCAGGGAGAGAAGGACAGTGACTCCAGTTGTTGTTTTTTTATCCTTGGGACTAAACTACTGCAAAAAAATAGCCGCAGGCCCTTATAAAACCATTGACAGGTCAACGTGTGCTTTAAACTGCTGAATAGCCTCCATCAAGGTTTAAATCTGTCTTTATCAGCACCTGTTACTCAGCATATCAAATCTTTAATGCCAGGGAAAGAACTTTTGCATAGATCTACCCCCCCCCCCATTTTACTGTTCACATAAAGAAAAGGCATTTTCAGCATTTTCCCCCTCCCCCTCCCTTCACATGAAATACCACAGAGCGACGCTTTGTATTACTTTGAATCCTGCTTTCCGTGCCAGCATAGCGGCGTTCATCTAGGAGGCCGAACTGCACACATAAAACGCCACTTCAGAGCCTTCCTCTGGCCTAATAAAGTTAAGTGGCTCCATCAGCTAATGGGAGACTGTTGAGAGGGAACGGTCCAGCAAAGCTGAAAAGGGAAGGAATTGTACACTGAGGTGATTTGTTCAGAAGACGTAGTGGCTGTCTTTTTTCACAGCATTTTTTTTTAAAAAAAAACGCCTTAGTGAGTGGCTTGTCACCCACATAACCCTTTATATTATGGAATGAATTGGTCCAAGTAGGGAGACAGGCATGTGAGGAGCATTCTATTGGAAATGGCTAAGAGATTTGGTACAATTGGGCGTTTTACAAAGTCCGTCAAATGGAAATCAATCCATAAAATTATATTCTATACCCAGAAGGAGATGTGACTGAGGCATATTAAAAAGGCAAACGGAACGGTGGAGTAAACGAAAGGGGGGCAGCCTGACCTACATCACAGGATTGTGGTGAGGATAAAGTTGGGGGTGGGGAGGGAACCATGTATGCCACTTTGAATTTGTTTGAGGAAAGGTGGGGGTATGAATGTAATGATGATGAAACATGTATGCATTGCAATTAATTCAGAGAGAAGACTTGTCAGATCAGCCTGTCTTTACATCCGCAGTGAACCTGTTCATGGCAAGGAGCCAGAAGCTGCAGAATAAAAATCCAGGTTGGTTTCCACCCCATAAAACTTTAATTCTAGCCCCAAGCTGATGGAGATATAACTATTTGTTTCTTCACCAGCGATTGTTCCCACACCTGAATAGCCTGGTAGATAGCATTTATGTGATGCTGTCACAAGGCATCTGCTTTCACAGCAATGTATTGCGTTAATCTACCTTGCGAAAACAAATTCCCGACTCTTTTCATTCACTGATGTACATTCAACATGTGCTCTTACATCAATACGGTCTACTTTTTAAAAAACCCTACATAAACACTTCTAAAGCTCCCCCCCTTCCAAGGCTGAAAGACAGTTGAATGTTGTCTGTCCATGCAGTGATTTTCACCTTTCTGGCAAATGAGGAATTAATGTGAATGCATGAAAAAGCACCAATGGTGTGATCTTTGCCTCTTCAAGTTTCATAGCAATATATGTAGTAGTGCTGGATCTAAAGAAGCTTCCCCCAGCTTTCAGATATTTGGGACTGCAACTCCAGTCAGCTCCAGCCACACTGAATTGGACTGATGGGAGTTGTAAAATAATCATTGGTGGTGGCAGCAGCATTTTGTGATGGGGGGCCATCATTCTGAAGCCAACTTGTTCACAGCTACATTGAGCAACATTGGTCATGTCAGAATGACTGACAGTGGCTTGGATCCAAAGAACTACGAGCAGAAGGAGAATGTGTACCAGTGCTGTTCCTTGAGCAATCGCTACCATAAGATGTCTCCCTGTGCAGCATCATAGTGTATTGAGGGTTGTGGCATGGTATGCTAAGTCATATTGGTACTTCCCTCATCACACATCTGGTTTGCACATCTGGTGATGACATATAGCAGGATCTACACACACCCCAAAATGCTATAGCCGCCAGAGTGTGGAATGAAGACAAGATGAAAATTGTCTTGGTATAGCATATGCCCAACCACCAACAAGACCCACAAATGTATGACTACTTGCAATATGTTTCATCATACAAACAAATGAGAACAGGGCAGTGAACAACAGCAGATGATGAAACAACTGGCTATAGATCAATTTCAACACGTAAGTCTTTTTCAAATATGTCCCAGTTAGTCCTAAGTCCTTGGGAAAGAAAGAAAACAATTGTCTTTGAGGAATGTAGTCAAATGTTTCCTAGTTTAATATCCTTTAGCTGCTCTGTATTTTATTACTGATTATTCTGTTTCCATGTGCTTGTTCATTGAAGCCTATCGCAAGTATACTGTTAAACCTGTGGGTCTTATTGTTGGTTGTGAATCTTACATAGGGACCTTAATTTCATATCATAATTTCATATCCTTTGTATAAGGCATGCAGAAGAGGCAGATCAAAACAGAGGACTCCATCCCATGGCTTCCCATTTTCAGACGCAAGTCTTGCTGAAGATAATGCACTCAAATAAGCCAAACCACCTTAGCTTTTAAAGCCATTCCATCCAATTGTAAATCTATACGTTGTGATGCAGGGTTGCCAGGAAAACCTAATGGATGTCTTTTGACATCAATAAAGTCCTATAAATAGATCAAATGAAACTATGAATCAAAGAGTAAACAGAAAGTCTCGTGACATCAGGCTTGCTTCACTGAATATTAGCACTATAGCAACAAGGTTTTCCTAGGACTCTTGCAGTATGATTCTCTACAGGTTTACTCAGTCCCACTTGTTTAAAAGAGACATCATCCCAAGTAATTGTAGAGAGAGCCTGCAACACTGACCCCTTAGGGCAAATAGAACACTACTCCAGCAACCTTCATCTGCCCTCATCCAGCCCCCACATTACACCTTCTTACTTATAACAAGTCCAGGGAGTGGTAATGCCATCATCTTCCACCTCCTTAGCCTCAATGCTGCCCTTGTAGAACTCTGTGGGGAGGAGGAATTAGTTGGCTCCATCTGTCATTGCCTGTGGCTCCACCTACTGCCGGGCCTCCGGCTTTCCACCCTACGTGTCCCAATAGTGAGAAGTGGGTGGAGCTGTGATCTAAACCACTGAGTTTCTTGGGCTTGCCGATCGTAATGTCACGAGATCGAATCAGCACAACGGGGTAAGCTCCCAATGCTTTGTCCCAGCTCCTGACAACCTAGCAGCTCGAAAGCATATCAGCACAAGTAGATAAATAGGTACTGCTGTGGTGGTATGGCAAATGGCATTTCCGTGCACTCTGGCACTCGTCACAGTGCTCTGTGCGCCAGAAGCGGTTTAGTCATGCTGGTCACAGGACCCGGAAAGCTGCTGCAGAAAAACACCGGCTCCCTCAGCCTGAAAAACAAAGATGAGTGCCACACCCCATAGTTGAATTTGACTGGACTTAACTGTCCAGAGGTCCTTTACCTCTACCTATGGGTCCCAATAGATACCAATCACCATGGCCTGCAACTTAAAATTCATTAGTCATACCTAGTATGCCAAAACATCTAAAGCTGGGTTTCCCAAACTTGGATCTCCATCTGTTTTTGGACTACAGTCCCCATCATCTCTGACCACCAGTCCTGCTAGCTAGGGATGATGGGAGTTGTAGTCCAACAACAGCCGGAGACCCAAGTTTGAGGAACCCTGCTTGCGATATGTACATTTATAAGATGGTGCAAAATTAATTCTTCTGTTCAGTCATTGCCCCTTGAATATCTAAAAAAGTGTTCCATCTAGCATAAGGTTACCAGAATGAATCCAGGGACACTTTTCAACTTCAGTAGGAATGATAGAATTTTGTATGGGGACTGATTTGTAAATCCAGGGACTGTCCCCAGGAAACGGGGACATCTGGTAACCTTAATCTAGCAGGAACTCCTGAGTGACATTGTTTCCACTTTCCCTCACTCTTTATAAGCACAATTAACTTTCTGAGCTCGTACTCCTTGGTAAAGGGTTACTCTTGCCTACTTATTATTCAATATTTCCCCTATAAACATTCATTAAAAGGACGATACGGAGACCAAACTTAGTATTCAAGCTGGAAAATAAAGATCAGGAACTAATGAACTCCTTTAGAGTTTCCACTTTCTGAAAAACACCCTTGGCAATAAAGAATGAATAAAGAAAAGCAGTAAATTGCACTGATTATGTTATATCAGCAAAATTGCTTCTGAAAATGTCTTCCATGAAGCATAGCTAGCAAGTTAAGTTAACGAACTACTCCCTGGAGGTATCTTTTGTTATATGTGGGCTCAGTCCCGCTGGAGACTGCTGTAGCACAGCCCCCCATTCATTTGATGAAAGGGGACGGCAGAGCAGCAGGGGCTGATAGATTGAGCCCACTTGTCAAGCAAAAAATGGCTCCAGGAGCATCATGAGCCCAGTGTGCTGCTGCCTTCTTATGACCGAACTTTCAGTTATTTTAAATATTCAGGGGGGAATATAGTGACTGCTTCTCAAAGAGGACTGAGACTGAAACAAACCCTCTCCCATTTCAGTTTTTGGGTCAGAAGTAGTACCTCTGGAACTTTCTTTATGTACGCTACAACAGCAGCAAGAATACTTATTGCAAAGTATTGGAAGACACAAGACATACCCACTCTGGAAGAATGGCAGATGAAAGTGATAGACTATATGGAATTGGCAGAAATGTCTGGCAGAATCCAAGACCAGGGAGAAGAGTTGGTGGAAGAAGATTGGAAGAAATTCAAAGACTATTTGCAGAAATATTGTAAAATTAATGAATGTTAAAATGATGTTGGATTGAAATGAAACGGCTTTAGCAATAAGGTTAAAAAGAATATGTAAAAATGATTGATAATTAGATGAAAATACGAAGTTATAATATGTTAAGATATAGAATTAAGATAAAAACAAAGAGGGAAAGGATTTGCTGAATTAACCATGTGAACTGGAATACAAAAAGGGAGGCGTGAGGAGGTCAGGAAACAAGTAAATGAAATATAAGACATGAAAATACTGATTTGTTTTTAACTGTTTTTTTTTTACTTTTTATGTATTTTGTATTTTCTTATTTGTATTTTTGTACCTTTTATCTTCTTTTTTCTTGTTACTTTTTTACTGGCTCTTTTTTAATTTTGTAACTCCTTTTTGTCTGTAAAATCTTAATAAATATCATTTTTAAAAAAAAACAACAAAAAACAGAAGTAGTACCTCTGATGAGTTTCTCCCAAAAAGCTTTCTGTAGGCATATTCACCCCCTCTAAATAATCTTCTTCACTGCTATAGTTTCTCCTGCCTGTTGTTGCTTTGGCACTATCTTTGGATCACATACCGAGCAGGATGTCAATGAAGACACTAGGTAGCCAATCGTATGCTGCTTTGCAATGATGCCACAGAGGGCAAATGAAGCCAACTGAATGTAAGGGAATTGCTTCAGGTTGAACACACAATGAAAGGGGTGACATCACAACGCGGCGTGGCCAATCAGAATTGCCTCTGTGCCAGTGTCATGGAAAGCAAAGAAAGTCATTTCAGAATAAGGACTATGCTTCATAGTCCTTATTCTGAAATATGGACTATGCTTCATAGACTATGCTTCATAGCAAATAAAAACATCCTGAAGATCCCAGGCCACAGAGAGGTTAGGCTGGCCTCAACTAGAGCCAGGGCTTTCTTGGCTGCGGCTCCAATCTGGTGGAACGCTCTGTCACAAGAGACTAGGGCCCTGCAGGACCTGACATCTTTCCGCAGGGCCTGCAAGACAGAGCTGTTCCACCAGGCCTTTGATCAGGGCACAGCCTGACCCCCTCCTCTGGCAATCTGCACAGAATGTTGCTTAATGGTTGCCATTAATTTGATTTTTATTAATTTTATAATGAATGTTTTTAGAATGTTGGATTATTTTGATTGTTGTTAGCCGCCCTGAGCCCAGCTTCGGCTGGGGAGGGTGGGATATAAATAAAAATTTATTATTATTATTATTCAGTGCGTTTGAAGGAATGAGTAAAAAACCATAGCCTTTTGATGCTCCTGAAAATGTTTGCGAACAAGCAGCAATGCTTCTGGCTTACATGGATTCACAATGGGAGGTTTCTTTTGAAAAAGAGGACTGGAGACAGCATCCTGGTCATGTTCTACAACTATAGATTCCATTTGAGACTAAGGAAAAATGAGATGTTCTCATTAGAAGCGATTTTGAACATACGACGAGGCAAAGTGCAAACGAATTTTGCATGGTCTGAACTACCTAGTTACCAAGCAGCCTTTTGCATATTACATTTTTCAGAGTTCATCTATTTTAAACTGCCCTATACATACTTGAAAATGAGTGATGCAGTGCCATGCTTTGCAGCAATTTATCTGATGGCATGTGCTAAATTACTTAGATTGGCTAAAACCAGTTAGCGTGTTGTTAGGCGTAATACATCATAATGTACCCAGGAACTTTCAGAGAGGGTAAAAGCTGATGAAGATTGAATGTGTTTCAAGCATTTCAAATCCCTTGAAACAAAACAGAAATTAGTGTCAAAGAATGCTTATTTAAGAGTTGATGCAAGCCAACAGGCCTAGTTAGCAACATACATATTGACACTCCAGTCCTAAATACACTGCCAACAATCCAGCACAGAGCTATAGACAAGCACAAAACCCATCAATTCAGACTCGAAGTGCCTGAAAGCAACCATGGCTATTATGTGGAAGTGCAATTCACTGACTTTGCTGAAACCTACTTCCAGGGAGGGATGCTACAGATTGTGGCCTATGTAACATCATTGTGGCATTTGCCTCCTAGGTGACATCATGCTGGGTCATAAGGAAAGGGTTAAATGAGTGTGGAGTGATTGGCCAGTGGGAACCCACAGGAGGAATTAGAGTTAGAGTTAGTGTTGTTAAGGAGTCAGTCAGGTGTTAGAGAAGAGAGAGGGAGGATAAGTCTGTGGGTTGGGATAGTTTGATGTGAGAGAGTG